>NC_092264.1:11958393-12025893 GCF_036320965.1 Panulirus ornatus
CTGAGGACATAGATGTACGTTCATCCCTTATATTCATAGCAGATCCCATGTCGTCTCGCATTTTAAATACACCCAAGTGGAGGAAACATATGAAGACACTTCAGCTTCGACGGAGCATCAAATCATATTGCTTCACATTTTCGTCTTAATTTTAGGATACAGAAAAGAGTTAGATCACTTCATCATGTATTTCATTTATTCTTAACACAAAAATCACATGATTGACAAGGATTTCTTTCGTCTTCACTTATATTTCAACAGTGATGTTAATACAATGATATACAGGCAACTGGGGTTGACATAAAGCAAAGAAACATACCGGTATACTGTAACAGGTGATCAGGATAGGTATATCCTCAAATACATCAATTTATCAAAAGACATAACAAGGACTGTGTTCAGGGGGACAGTCTGAACCATCATTATAAACTGTTCTCTACGCAAACTTAGCATTAGCTTAGTGGAATATCAGGATGTGTGAGCTACGTTGTGTCAGGTTTCACTTTACGGACTGAGGAAGAAACTGGAGGAGGAGGAGGAGGAGGAGGGTTCTTGGAGGAGGAGGAAGGTTCTTGGAGGAGGAGGAAGGTTCTTGGAGGAGGAGGGGGGCTCTTGGAGGAGGAGGAGGGTTCTTGTAGGAGGAGGGTTCTTGGAGGAGGAGCGTTCTTTGAGGAGGAGGGATCTTGGAGGAGAAGGGTTCCTGGAGGAGGAGGGTTCTTGGAGGAGGAGGGTTCTCGGAGGAGGAAGGTTCTTGGAGGAGGAGGGATCTTGGAGGATGAGGGCTCTTGGAGGAGGAGGAGGAGGAGGATCCTTGGAGGAGGAAGGTTCTTGGTGGAGGAGGAGGGTTCTTGGAGGAGGAAGAGGAGGGGGGGTTCTTGCTGTGGTAGGTGATCGGTGGACGTGGGTAAGGTTGTGACCCAGCCAGAGTGAGAGTTAGGGAGGGAGCTGGAGTGTCTGGCGGTTGCTTGTATTGTGACCACAACCCACCTCATGACCTGAGTGAGGCGGTACACACACCAACGTGTCTTGAAGGACTGGCGAAAACACTCTTCTCTGAGAGACATTTGTAAGTGGTAGTGTTTCTTGATGCCCATCAACTACATACTACTCCTAATGCTGCTACTACTACTACTACTACTACTACTACTACTACTACTACTACTAATTCTACTACTACTACTGCTACTGCTACATCTGGAAATAATGATAATAATAATAATAGTAATAATGATAATGATAATAACAATGATAATGATAATGATAATAATAATTGATAATAATGATAATAATCATAATAATGATAATTTTTTTTTTCTTTTGCTTTGTCGCTGTCTCCCGCGTTTGCGAGGTAGCGCAAGGAAACAGACGAAAGAAATGGCCCAACCCACCCCCATACACATGTATATACATACGTCCACACACGCAAATATACATACCTACACAGCTTTTCATGGTTTACCCCAGACGCTTCACATGCCTTGATTCAATCCACTGACAGCACGTCAACCCCGGTATACCACATCGCTCCAATTCACTCTATTCCTTGCCCTCCTTTCACCCTCCTGCATGTTCAGGCCCCGATCACACAAAATCTTTTTCACTCCATCTTTCCACCTCCAATTTGGTCTCCCTCTTCTCCTCGTTCCCTCCACTTCCGACACATATATCCTCTTGGTCAATCTTTCCTCACTCATTCTCTCCATGTGCCCAAACCATTTCAAAACACCCTCTTCTGCTCTCTCAACCACGCTCTTTTTATTTCCACACATCTCTCTTACCCTTACGTTACTTACACGATCAAACCACCTCACACCACACATTGTCCTCAAACATCTCATTTCCAGCACATCCATCCTCCTGCGCACAACTCTATCCATAGCCCACGCCTCGCAACCATACAACATTGTTGGAACCACTATTCCTTCAAACATACCCATTTTTGCTTTCCGAGATAATGTTCTCGACTTCCACACATTCTTCAAGGCTCCCAGAATTTTCGCCCCCTCCCCCACCCTATGATCCACTTCCGCTTCCATGGTTCCATCCGCTGCCAGATCCACTCCCAGATATCTAAAACACTTCACTTCCTCCAGTTTTTCTCCATTCAAACTCACCTCCCAATTGACTTGACCCTCAACCCTACTGTACCTAATAACCTTGCTCTTATTCACATTTACTCTTAACTTTCTTCTTTCACACACTTTACCAAACTCAGTCACCAGCTTCTGCAGTTTCTCACATGAATCAGCCACCAGCGCTGTATCATCAGCGAACAACAACAGACTCACTTCCCAAGCTCTCTCATCCCCAACAGACTTCATACTTGCCCCTCTTTCCAAAACTCTTCCATTCACCTCCCTAACAACCCCATCCATAAACAAATTAAACAACCATGGAGACATCACACACACCTGCCGCAAACCTACATTCACTGATAATGATAATAATAATGATAATAATAATAATAATAATAATAATAATAATAATAATAATAATAATAATGATAATAATAATAAACATAACAATGATGATAATAATAATAATAATAATAATAATAATAATAATTATAATAATAATAATAATAATAATAATAATAATAACAACAACAATAATAATGATAATATTAATAATAATAATAATAATAATAATAATAGTAATAATAATGATAATGATAATAATAATAATAATAATGATAATGATAATATTAATGATAATAACAATAATAGTAATAATTATAATAACAATTAATAATAATGATGATAATGATAATACTAATAATAATGATAATAATGATAATAATAATAATGATCACTGAGAACCAGGGGTGTGTGATGTCTCCATGGTTGTTTAATTTGTTTATGGATGGGGTTGTTAGGGAGGTGAATGCAAGAGTTTTGGAAAGAGGGGCAAGTATGAAGTCTGTTGGGGATGAGAGAGCTTGGGAAGTAAGTCAGTTGTTGTTTGCTGATGATACAGCGCTGGTGGCTGATTCATGTGAGAAACTGCAGAAGCTGGTGACTGAGTTTGGTAAAGTGTGTGGAAGAAGAAAGTTAAGAGTAAATGTGAATAAGAGCAAGGTTATTAGGTACAGTAGGGTTGAGGGTCAAGTCAATTGGGAGGTGAGTTTGAATGGAGAAAAACTGGAGGAAGTGAAGTGTTTTAGATATCTGGGAGTGGATCTGGCAGCGCATGGAACCATGGAAGCGGAAGTGGATCATAGGATGGGGGAGGGGGCGAAAATTCTGGGGGCCTTGAAGAATGTGTGGAAGTCGAGAACATTATCTCGGAATGCAAAAATGGGTATGTTTGAAGGAATAGTGGTTCCAACAATGTTGTATGGTTGCGAGGCGTGGGCTATGGATAGAGTTGTGCGCAGGAGGATGGATGTGCTGGAAATGAGATGTTTGAGGACAATGTGTGGTGTGAGGTGGTTTGATCGAGTGAGTAACGTAAGGGTAAGAGAGATGTGTGGAAATAAAAAGAGCGTGGTTGAGAGAGCAGAAGAGGGTGTTTTGAAGTGGTTTGGGCACATGGAGAGAATGAGTGAGGAAAGATTGACCAAGAGGATATATGTGTCGGAGGTGGAGGGAACGAGGAGAAGAGGGAGACCAAATTGGAGGTGGAAAGATGGAGTGAAAAAGATTTTGTGTGATCGGGGCCTGAACATGCAGGAGGGTGAAAGGAGGGCAAGGAATAGAGTGAATTGGAGCGATGTGGTATACCGGGGTTGACGTGCTGCCAGTGGATTGAATCAAAACATGTGAAGCGTCTGGGGTAAACCATGGAAAGCTGTGTAGGTGTGTATATTTGCGTGTGTGGACGTATGTATATACATGTGTATTGGGGGGGGGGGCCATTTCTTTCGTCTGTTTCCTTGCGCTACCTCGCAAACGCGGGAGACAGCGACAAAGTATAATAAATAAATAAATAAAATAATGATAATAATAATAAAAATAATAATAACAATAATGATAATAATGATAATAATAACAATAATAATAATGATAATGACAGTTATAATAATAATAGTAATGATAATAATAACAATTATAATAATGATAATAATAATGATAACAATAATAATGATAATAATAATAATAATGATAATAATAATTATAACGATGATAATGATATTAATAATGATAACATTTTTGTGGCCAGTGTTCTCTGTGTTCTGTCCTCACCAGTGGTTGAGACACGAGAGTCCCTCCTGGTCCAGCAGTCTCCCTGGCTGTGAGTGTAGACAGAAATGTCTGACCTCGTGTGTCTTGACGTGAAAACACACTCACCAACATGGGGTTTTTTTTTTTGAAGAGGCACTTCACCTGCTGGATATATGAATCACACACACACACACACACACGACCCTTCACTAGCCAGTCCTCAAACACCAACACACATTCTGCCTCAGTGCAGTAGGATCGTTGTGTCGTAAGTCCAAGTGAGGCGTGAGGCAGTCACTGTTGACCAGCGTGGAGCCAAGACCTCATATGACCCCAGAGTGTGGGCGTCGCAATTCCCCATCGGGGAATGCTGTTTGATATCCCATGCTCAAAACGGTAGGCGCAACACCTCCCACGTACCAAAAGGGAGCTGTTTGATCTCTCACATCCCAGAGGGTGGGTGTAGCACCTCGCACGTCCCACAGGGGAGCTGTATGATCTCCCACATCCCAGAGGGTGGGTGTATCACCTCCCATGTCCCACAGGGGAGCTGTATGATCTCCCACATCCCAGAGGGCGGGCGCAACACCTTCCACGTACCACAAGGAAGCTGTTTGATCTCTCACATCCCAGAGAGTGGGTGTAGCACCTCCCACGTCCCACAGGGGAGCTGTATGATCTCCCACATCCCAGAGGGCAGGCGTAGCACCTCCCATGTCCCACAGGGGAGCCGTATGATCTCCCACATCTCAGAGAGTGGGCGTAGCACCTCCCACGTCCCAGAGGGGAGCTGTTTGATATCCCATACCCCATACAGCGGGCGTAACACTTCCCACATCCCAAAGGGGATGGCGTAAACCCTTCCATATCCCAGAGGGTGGCCGTAGACCCTTCCATGTCCCAGGGGACGGCCGTAAATCCCTCCATATCCCAAAGGGCAGTCGTATGAACTCAGACATCCCAGATAACCCAGAGCCAATACAGAAGTTCATCTTCCTCTTGAGGCTGGTCGATAAATAGGTAGCTGGATGAAACTGTCATGTGTATGTAAAAGACATGGTACACCTCCAAGCTTAAGAGACGAGTATAGAATTGTCTCCCTTCAATACATAAACCATAGATGATAACTGCACATCCCGGAACAAGTATGAGGAAACACGTTAGATACTTTCCGACAAAGGTTCTTTATTAGTTTATCTCATCATCTCTTTATTCTTAGATTTATTTAAATTACAGAATAATTTGGCACTCAAGGAAAAAATGAATCCTATTATTGGCTGGAGAATTTGTTCTAGGTAAAACTCTATGTCAAGATTCGGTTTGTGTGCTTGGGGGAAATCAGGGTCAGCCTCGACCAACGAAATTGTCATATTAATAGATAAAAGCAGGAGGTGTGGACATGTCTACACCCTTTCGTGGCTCAGGGAGGGTGTCAGGCTGGAGCAGTCACACATGTAATAGATCAGATATGAATAAGGTTCACCGATTTCTTACTTTATTCCATCACTTTCAGACATCATAGAGGATCAGGTACTGTTCAGTGGTGTTCAACGCGATGCACAAGTCAAACAAGCTCAGCCAGATTCCTCGTTCGGTCATTGTTGCGTCCTTCATCTGTACCGTTGACTTAGCCTCACCTCCTGTGAATAAGACTCCTTAAAGCCTCAGAGGGACACAAGCAGGACCCTTGCCATGGTCAGCTGCCAGGATGAGGGTGTGGGTCAAGACGTAACTGAGGAGCAAGAGCGTAGATGCGGGAGGTCAGGTGCGAGCGTGATCGAGGCTCGCAAACTTGTACCTGCAGGGCCAGCGGGTGTCTATGTCGTGAATGGGAATGATCTCTTCGGACGGCTTCTCAGACACCAGCTCCTCACGCACCTGTGCCGGTACATAGAAAGAAGAGTTAGGGGAGGTCCTTGCTTGCGGGATGAGGAGGGAGTATAGTGACTGATGTAGGGATCTGCTGGAAGCTATGGCTGGACGTAGGGTGATACAGGAACCTCCCCAGTACTGTGCACGTACACAGGGCTAGTTAGGGACCTGTTTGTGGCCGTACATAGTGCTAGTTACGGACCTGTGTGTGTGTGTGTGTGTGTGTGTGTGTTGTGGCCATGCACAGTGGTAGTTACGGACCTATGTGTGTGTGTGTGTTGTGTGTGTGTGTGTGTGTGTGTTATGGCCGTGCAGTGTTAGTTAGGGGCCTTGTTTGGGTGTTGTGGTCGTACACAGGGTTAGTTACGGACCTGTTTGGGTGCTGTAACTTCGCTAGGGCTAGTTAGGGACTTGTTTGAGTACACTGGTCGTCCACAGGGCTAGTTAGGGACTTGTTTGAGTGCTGTGGCAGTACACAGGGCTAATCAAGAACCTATTTGGGTACTGCAGTCCAACGCAGAGTTAGCTTGGGACCTACATAGGCTCTCTGGCTGTACACAGGGCTAGTTAATGATGTGTTTGTGTACTGAGGCCATACATAGGGCTGTTTGGGTACTGTAGCCATACACTTAGCTGGTTAGGGACGTGTGTGGGAAGTGCGACTGTACATAGGGCTAATTAGGGACTTATTAGAGTACCTTGGCTGCATATAATAGGACTAGTTTGGCTACAAAAAGGTCTAGTTATGGACCTGTTTGAGTATTAGGGCTGTACACGGGTGAGTAATGAGCCGTGGGTACTTAACGCCGTATTGAGGGACAGTTTGATACCAGTGTGGTACTCTGGTGTATTATACATGGTGTTAGCTAGGGACCCGCCTGGGTACAGTATATACAGATTTAGTACAGTACACAGATCTAGTGAGGTGTCCTGTATTTGGTACTGTAGCGATACAGAGGATAGTTATGTCTTTAGGGCGATACAAAAGGGAAGAAAGGTTCCACCTAAGGTGTTGCAGAGATGTATGGGGTTAGTTTCCATATTGTACTCGTACAGGGAGTTAGTGAGAGATCTGCTGAGTGTACTGGAGCCTAGGATAAGGTATCTGACACCCTGTGGACGTATAGTGTATCAATAAAGATCCTGGTGGAGGTACACTGGTCTACGTATAAGGAGTTTGGGTCCCTTTGAGTGTCATTTGGATTCCCTAGAGCAGTTAGGGGTAGGCTGTGGTACTGTGAGTGTGAATCGGTACTGAGGTGATATAGCCCTATATAGGGATATATAGGGTTCTATGAAGGGTGTATGAACGGCGTTAGATAGGATTCTGCTGAGTTAGAGTGGCCCTAAAAAGTAAGGGTACTGTGGAAGTTGTCTAGAGATGTATGGCTAACATGACGCTAGTTCAGGACCTGCTGGGGTAAACGTCGGTTGAATAATGTTCGTTCATGTCCTGTTGTGATACTGTATCTAGAGGAAAGGTTAGCTATCGTTTAAGTTAGGGTTAAGAACATGGCAGGGACACATAACAGGAGGCCTGATGGTCCATAACGAGGTTATCTGTAGAAAAAAGATAAATATAGTGACAGAAACAGGATAGCAAAGCAGGAGGCACTTCCCCACCCACCTCTCCCTCCGGCTCAACGGCTGGCAGGGAAAAGACAAGGATACGAATTTCATACAGTATGATGGTAAGTTACATCTATGGAAATTTTATAGGAAAGCGTGCGCTACAAAAAGTTCCCCATCAGTTTGATGACATCTGCGGCTGGATCCTGAAAGAAGACAAAGAATAATTAACAATAATATGGTTTCCTTACTGATAAGAAACATCAATGAGGTATTTGTCTATCCTCTTCAGGCAGTCTACCATGAGCTGGTTTTGTTCTCCAATGTTGATATTCTACTTGTCAGTCTTGTCTCTTGGCCAACGACCAATGACGAATAGAATGAAAGGTATGGGTCGCAGGACTGGCCCTTGTGAAGGCACTCTGAACACACAGACTCCGAAATACCCTTCTGTGTTGTAGACTTGGACTATCGTAAATCCTTTGATATAGTACTGAATCCAACTGAATGCGAACACCAACACATCACTGGATCCTAACGAAGCTGTCTCTTCCACCATCACAAACAAGCTCTGTAGGACCCAAGTGATATGTTACTGTTGAAATTCAGGTGTATATTCCACTGTGAAATCAGTCAGACGCTTCCCCACTGAGTGCCATTGAGTTTACTGAGAAACCCAGTACACTGTCCAGGCGCAGATTCAGTCTCGTATACTACAAGTTATGAGTCTACTGACCAATCTTTCGTGTGGCACTTCATCAAAGGCTTTAGAAGAGTCCAGTGTGCAAAGTGTACATAGCATAGGAGGATATTGTGGAATATGTGTGTGTCTGCTGGTGTCTTGGCCCATTATACGTGGATGTGTGTGTCTGCTGGTGTCTGGGCCCATTATACGTGGATGTGTGTGTCTGCTGGTGTCTGGGCCTATCATACGTGGATGTGTGTGTCTGCTGGTGTCTGGGCCTATTATACGTGGATGTGTGTGTCTGCTGGTGTCTGGGCCTATTATACGTGGATGTGTGTGTCTGCTGGTGTCTAGGCCCATTATTCGTGGATGTGTGTGTCTGCTGGTGTCTGGGCCTATTATACGTGGATGTGTGTGTCTGCTGGTGTCTAGGCCCATTATTCGTGGATGTGTGTGTCTGCTGGTGTCTGGGCCCATTATACGTGGATGTGTGTGTCTGCTGGTGTCTGGGCCCATTATACGTGGATGTGTGTGTCTGCTGGTGTCTGGGCCCATTATACGTGGATGTGTGTGTCTGCTGGTGTCTGGGCCCATTATACGTGGATGTGTGTGTCTGCTGGTGTCTGGGCCTATCATACGTGGATGTGTGTGTCTGCTGGTGTCTGGGCCTATTATACGTGGATGTGTGTGTCTGCTGGTGTCTGGGCCCATTATACGTGGATGTGTGTGTCTGCTGGTGTCTGGGCCCATTATACGTGGATGTGTGTGTCTGCTGGTGTCTTGGCCCATTATACGTGGATGTGTGTGTCTGCTGGTGTCTTGGCCCATTATACGTGGATGTGTGTGTCTGCTGGTGTCTTGGCCCATTATACGTGGATGTGTGTGTCTGCTGGTGTCTGGGCCCATTATACGTGGATGTGTGTGTCTGCTGGTGTCTGGGCCCATTATACGTGGATGTGTGTATCTGCTGGTGTCTGGGCCTATTATACGTGGATGTGTGTGTCTGCTGGTGTCTGGGCCCATTATACGTGGATGTGTGTGTCTGCTGGTGTCTGGGCCCATTATACGTGGATGTGTGTGTCTGCTGGTGTCTGGGCCCATTATACGTGGATGTGTGTGTCTGCTGGTGTCTGGGCCTATCATACGTGGATGTGTGTGTCTGCTGGTGTCTGGGCCTATTATACGTGGATGTGTGTGTCTGCTGGTGTCTGGGCCCATTATACGTGGATGTGTGTGTCTGCTGGTGTCTGGGCCCATTATACGTGGATGTGTGTGTCTGCTGGTGTCTGGGCCTATCATACGTGGATGTGTGTGTCTGCTGGTGTCTGGGCCTATTATACGTGGATGTGTGTGTCTGCTGGTGTCTGGGCCCATTATTCGTGGATGTGTGTGTCTGCTGGTGTCTGGGCCCATTATACGTGGATGTGTGTGTCTGCTGGTGTCTGGGCCCATTATACGTGGATGTGTGTGTCTGCTGGTGTCTGGGCCCATTATTCGTGGATGTGTGTGTCTGCTGGTGTCTGGGCCCATTATTCGTGGATGTGTGTGTCTGCTGGTGTCTGGGCCCATCATACGTGGATGTATGTGTCTGCTGGTGTCTGGGCCTATTATACGTGGATGTGTGTGTTTGCTGGTGTCTGGGCCTATTATACGTGGATGTGTGTCTGCTGGTGTCTGGGCCTATTATACGTGGATGTGTGTGTCTGCTGGTGTCTGGGCCTATCATACGTGGATGTGTGTGTCTACAGTGTATGATGTGCAGGTGGAGCAGGAGACCCGTGCACTCGAAAAGAGGACAAAATATCCTTTTCTGAAAGGTCTTGCTCATGAGGGAAGGACTTAAAAACGTAATCAGATTACTTAAAGACGACCTATAATCCTGGACGCCATGTTTATGGTCGATAATTAATCCTTTTCCTCCTAGGAATTTAATCATTTCACCTCAAATTATTGTTTGCAGTGCTTTACCTACAACCGTAATGAGGACAATGGGAGGGAAGTACTAAGGACATATTTCGTCACGGGTTTGTAAATTGGTGGAACGTCAGGTAGCTTTCAGTCATCGGGGTTTATCCCTGACTGCGATGAATTATTGGACATATGGCCGATCGCAAAGGCTAATCGCTGGCTGGCTGGCTCGCTGGCTGGCTGGTTCACTGGCTGGCTGGCTGGCTGGTTCGTTGGTTGGCTGGTTCGCTGGCTGGCTGGCTCGCTGGCTGGCTGGCTCGCTGGCTGGCTGGCTCGCTGGCTGGCTTGCTGGCTGGCTGGCTCGCTGGCTGGCTGGTTCGCTGGCTGGCTGGTTCGCTGGCTGGCTTGCTGGCTGGCTGGCTCGCTGGCTGGCTGGCTCGCTGGCTGGCTGGCTCGCTGGCTGGCTGGCTTGCTGGCTGGCTGGCTCGCTGGCTGGCTGGCTCGCTGGCTCGCTGGCTGGCTGGCTGGCTGGTTCGCTGGCTGGCTGGTTCGCTGGCTGGCTGGCTCGCTGGCTGGCTGGCTCGCTGGCTGGCTGGTTCGCTGGCTGGCTGGTTCGCTGGCTGGCTGGCTGGCTTCGTCAGAACCAGATCATTTGTTCGGCTTTAGTTTGCCTGGGTATCTAAATACTTGGGAACACATTATGTCCATCATTGTCGATGCTCGGGAATACATTTTGCGTTTGTGGCACCTTAAGCAAATGTTCCATAGTAAACACTGAGTCGAAAGACCTCTTACGAAGAGACACCATTATGTGATAATTTGTGTGTTACGGGAGAGAGAGAGTTGTACACTTGTATTGCCCCGTCTCTGAACACTATGAACCATGTCTTTACTCACACACACACACAAGACGAAGCCAGATATTGATTTATCGACCAACCCTGAAGGGATGATGAACACCAGGGTCTGGCCTTGACGTGGACTCTTCGTCTGTGACTGAAACCTTCAACATAAAACGAAGGAGTCATCAGTTTAGAGTCATCAGTCAGCAGTATAGTAAGACTAGTGGGTTTCCTGCTCAGGTCAAGCTGACCTTACACTGGATTTCTCACAGAGCGTTAATCTAGAGTCGTGTGAAACGGTGTATAGGGTTAGATAGGGTCCTGATAAGGTACCGCGAGCATACGCAGGGTGATATACGCAATACCACTAAGGTATTGCGTATATAGGAATGGGTTAGGCTCCTATACTTGAATACTGCTGCCATACGTAGGGTTAGTTAGGGTCCTGCGTAAGTACTGCTGCCATGCATAGAGTTAGTTACTGTCCTCCTAGGGCACTGCATTCATGAGTGAGTGATGTGTTGGGCGACCACAGCTGTACATAGGGTTATCTACAGTCGTTCTGTATATACTAACGTGGTGCATAGGGTTACATAGGGTCCAGTGAGGGTGTCTCTCTGATGTAATATAGCCGTGTGTACGGCTAGCTAAGATCCTGCCAAGGTGCAGTGGACACACACACACACACACAGGTCAGCAAAGTCCATCTGGACCGAAGATAAGATTAGCCAAGGCGTCGACTGGGTCAAAGATACATTGTATAAGTCATGGTGCTGCTAACACATCCACACAAGAAGAGATACAGTTCTGATGGGAAGATGTAGACCTACACAGAGTACGTAGGGTTCTGCTCAGTTATGGCGGCTGTATGTAGGGTTTATAAGAGTCCTGTAGGGCATTATGACATACCTCACGTTGGCTAAGGAATCTACAGTTGATCAGGGCTGTTCATAGAGTTTGTTTGGTCTCTACTGAGGAGCTGTACATAGCACTGCCACCTTCTGGGGGCTGAGGGCTTGTGTGGCCACACGAGGTGAGTGACCTGCTCCCAGAGGTGAGTAAGGATGATGCTACGACACAAAGTTAGTCAACCACCGCTGGAAAAGCGAAGGGAATTCATGTCTCCTCGCTGAGGTAAGCTGAGACCTGCAAATCTGGGTTAATTAGGTTAATTAGGATCATTCTTCCACGACGGCGACGGGGAGGGTAATGTAGCCACATGAAGGCTACACAGGGATTAGAAAATTACTGCGGCAGATGAGGTAATTCAGTCTAACAGAGAGATTAACTGTCGACCGCAGGATAGAAGGAGAACAAACCACTGTAGGTATGGGTCATCTAGGTCGCAGGGGTTAGCCACACTACCGTACAAGATAAGGTAATATCGCGACGCAAAGGTTAGTAGTTTCCTGGAGGCGTGAGGTAAGGTGGACTCACAAGGTTCTCCAACTAATGTTGGGGTGAGGCACAGCGTCTACACAAGGGGGTTGACTGACCACAGCCGGGTGGCTCCGAGGTGCCACAGAGAGGGACCACAGAGGTGAATTGGTTGCCGCAGAGAGAGAGAGAGAGAGAGAGAGAGAGAGAGAGAGAGAGAGAGAGAGAGAGAGAGAGAGAGAGAGAGAGAGAGAGAGAGAGAGATGGCACAGATACAAATGGACCAACCAAATACCACTGAGGGGCAGGGTCGTCCTTCGTAATAGCTCGCCAGTCGCTGTGGGAGGCGAGGTAGCGTAGCCCCAAACAGTGGAGCAGGTAGTGTGGCCATGCAGAAGCGAGTCATGGACGGGGTTAGTGTGGCCACAGATCGGGTGCAGGGAGGTGTATGGGGAGCAGGGCAGGGAAGGAGGGCAGGGCAAGACGCACTTGAGACACAAGGGTGGAACCCAAGCTTACAAACGCCAGGAGGCAGGGATGTGAGGACGGGAACCAATGTTCTACGAAGAACCTCTTCACTTGACTATTATTCTCATGGAAAAATGGTTATGACACGCTTGAAGTTCTTTGAGTAGTTGATATTTACGATAATGGAAGACTTGGTGATTAGACCTTTTTTTTCCTAGAATTACATGGCCATAAAGGGCTCTGATCTCAGGTCTTTGGTCGCTGAGAGTGGTTTGAGCGATGGGTCCAGGAGGGTGTGTGACCAGAGGTAACGTGGTGACATGTGGCGCCTCTCCAGTGGTTCAGGTCCTGTGCTGTGGCTCGTAGTGTTTGCCTGTCTCTCTTGTGGTGTGTGATCGGTGGTGTAACTCGCGATGATTTGTGATGAATCTCTTGTGACGATTGTCCTCTGGCGTCTTGCTGTGCACGAACACACACACACACACACACACACACACACACACACACACACACACATACACACACTGAATTGAACCGAAAGCGATAAAGAACCGCCTTCTTCAATCTTAGATGCCACCCTCCCAGACGTACAACAACTTGAAACCACACTCCCTAGACAAACACGAGTCATGCTTTCTCCTCTGCACTTAGTACATCACCCATCCCTGCATGACTATAATAACCGACTTAACACATCCCGAAAACCTTTATACCCATGATACACCTACCACAGCGAAGACACTCACCACTTAGTGATGTGGGTCGTATGACGCGTTTTGGTAGGGCTTAAATTGTGATGATCACCTTTGGATAAAGGTCCTGTCATTGTGTTGCGGTGTGTGTGTGTGTGTTCTATGGTACGTGTTGTTTGATATGCCATCTGATGTGTTTCTAGAGAGGCGTGTCTTCGGGCATGTGTTTGTGTGTGTGTGTGTGTTCCATAGTGTACGTTTTCTGTGTTGTATGGCGAGCATCTCTGTAGATATGCCAATTGGTTCCTTTTTTTCATTGCGCTTGACTTCTGGTTGTGTATTCTGGTGGGATGGACGATCGTGTGTGTGTCATGTGATCAGTGTTCTCAGGCGAGTGTCATGTGGTGTGTTTCATGGTGAGCTGTGTTGCTGGGGGTTTTGTGAGGCGTGTGTTGCGATGTGTGTTGTGTGGTGTGTGTTTTTTAGTGAGTGTATTATGTGGTGCATGACTTTGGGTGCCTTTTCGATACATATGTGGTGTTATGTGCCATGTGGTGTGACTTTGGGTGCCTTCTTGATACATATGTGGTGTTATGTATCATGTGGTGTGACTTTGGGTGCCTTTTCGATACATATGTGGTGTTATGTATCATGTGGTGCATGACTTTGGGTGCCTTTTCGATACATATGTGGTGTTATGTGTCATGTGGTGTGACTTTGGGTACCTTTTCGATACATATGTGGTGTTATGTGTCATGTGGTGCGACTTTGGGTGCCTTTTCGACACATATGTGTTGTTATGTATCATGTGTTGCATGACTTTCGGTGCCTTTTCGATATATATGTGGTGTTATGTGTCATGTGGTGTGACTTTGGGTGCCTTTTCGATACATATGTGGTGTTATGTGACATGTGGTGTGACTTTGGGTGCCTTTTCAATACATATGTTGTGTTATGTATCATGTGGTGCATGACTTTGGGTGCCTATTCGATACATATGTGGTGTTATGTATCATGTGGTGTGACTTTGGGTGCCTTTTCGATACATATGTGGTGTTATGTGTCATGTGGTGTGACTTTGGGTGCCTTTTCGATACATATGTGGTGTTATGTGTCATGTTGTGTGACTTTCGGTGCCTTTTCGATACAAATGTGGTGTTATGTGTCATGTTGTGTGACTTTAGGTGCCTTATCGATATATATGTGGTGTTATGTATCATGTGGTATGACTTTGGGTGCCTTTTCGATGCATATGTTGTGTTATGTGTCATGTGGTGCGACTTGGGTGCCTTTTCGATACAAATGTGGTGTTATGTGTCATGTGGTGTGACTTTAGGTGCCTTTTCGATACGTATATGATGTTATGTGTTATGTGGTGTGACTTTGGGTCCCTTTTCGATACATATGTGGTGTTATGTGTTATGTGGTGTGACTTTGGGTACCTTTTCGATACATATGTGGTGTTATGTATCATGTGGTGTGACTTTGGGTGCCTTTTCGATACATATGTTGTGTTATGTATCATGTGGTGCATGACTTTGGGTGCCTTTTCGATACGTATGTGGTGTTATATGCCATGTGGTGAGGTATATGTCTTTGAATATCCCTTGTGATTGACGTAGGCGCCTTTATTTCAGTGCATGTGTTGTGATGTGTTTCTCTGTCGTCTGTTGGAGGGGAGGTTCATGTGTCTTATAAGAAGTGTCATGTGGTGTATGTATTGCGTTGTATGTCTCCTAGTGGTGGGGTTTGTTCTGCCAACCGTATGTTATGGTGCGTATCTTGTGTTGTGTCTGTTATGGTGCATGTATTGTGGTGCTTGCTTTATGGTGTATTGTCTGTTGCATGTGTGTGTGTGTGTGTCTCCTGGTGCTTGTCTCTAACTGGATGTCTTATGTTACACGTCTTCTGTATGTGTGTGTTTGTGTGTGTGTGTGTGTGTGTGTGTGTGTGTGTGTGTGTGTGTGTGTGTGGCGTGGTTTATGGCGCGTGCACCAGCTAGCTTCGTGTCATGTCAGTGCAAGTCTTCTCTCTCTCTCTCTCTCTCTCTCTCTCTCTCTCTCTCTCTCTCTCTCTCTCTCTGAGTTCAAAGAGCACCCTCCTGTGTGGAGAGACATCTCCATTTTCTTTTACCCCCTTTTCCAAGGCACACGTCGCAGTATTTTCATCTAAAGTGTCCAGAAGTGTATCCACACCTGCGCTATACAGCTTTCACGAACGTCTTCCCGTTACCTCGCTGTCTCCTTGTATATTACCGGATGTTAACTCTGCTGGTGACCCCTGGCAACTTGCGGGGCTCTATTAACATTATCTCAACCTCCAGTCCTGGTCACAGCAGCATCTGGCCTGTATATTGAGGCTATTGCCGTAGTAACCTCGGGATAAGGAGGCTTTGGGGAGCTGTGGAAGTTATGAATGCGTCGGTGGTACGAGGGAAGGAGTTGGCCTGGTTAAGCTATGGCGAGAGGAGGAAGGTGAGTTACGATAGTCTTATGATTATTTCTTCTTCTTTTTTTTTCTCATGGTATGAGATGGTCTCATTAAGTATCTCTGGCTCATTGTGTCTCACGAGGCTCTGGGCCGATGCCTTTTTGAGCCACAGGAACGAATGAGTTGTTGAAGTGGCCCTAGACCTCGCATTGTGTTGCTGACGAGGTGAGTGCCTTCCTTGTTCATCAAACACACACTTGTATAAACACTTTGAATACCCTTATCCCTCAGTATGTTTAGTCCTCTTTCACTTCTTTCATAGTATCGAAGTAACTCCCTCGTCCTCACACTCTATAAGTGGCGTTTTCAACCCTTCACATGACGTACATGGCTCCTCTTTATCCCTTTTTAACCTGTAGGTCGTGCCATAGTAGACCGATCAGATGTAGAAGCTGACCCCATCTGTCAGTAAGGGTAATGCATTATCCTGTATAGTAAACATTCCTTCAGGAATCCGTCGAAATCCATCCAACTTGTCTTTTCGTTTTTACCTTTCGATGAGTGAGACTTGCTCTTATCAATACTAAAAATCATTTACATCTTAATAATATGTCTAATGTCAATTTACGGATGTAAACGAACGTTTTTAGTTATAGCTTTCCTTCGCAGCATAGTTGAATCTGCATATTTTGATAGATTACAACGTCAACCATCATTTATATCATTAACATATATATCAGAAACAGAACTGGTCCAAAGACTGATCCTTGAGCTACGCCACTTAATACGTCTAACCATCCTGGGATTTGCCTTTTAGTCATGAGTCTTGTTTACGTCCAGTGTCACTCAGATTTCCAACAGGATCACAATCTATATCATGTGACTTGATGTTCGCTAGTAATATTTCACGCAGGAACTTATGGAGCATTTTCTTTCTAATCTGTGGAAGGTCAGAAATGAAGAAAGTCACCGAAACACCAAGCTATGAGTCGTTGGTTGAGAGGCAACCCTCTACACGATTAAAAGTCTTACCTAAAAGGATGTCAACCATGGATGTCAAACTAAGTTGGTGATGATATCTGGGTGGGGATTTGGTGTTCGTGTGGCACTCTTCCTGTAGTTCGTGACTGAGTGAGTAGAGAGGTCAAACCCTTAACTTGACTTTTTTTTTAACTATTTTCACCGTCCTCTGATTAGATTTGTCAGGCCCTTACCACTTCCGTTGCTGGTATTCCAATTAACGTTGATGATTTTTTTTTTTTTTTTTTTTTTTTTTTTTATACTTTGTCGCTGTCTCCCGCGTTTGCGAGGTAGCGCAAGGAAACAGACGAAAGAAATGGCCCAACCCCCCCCATACACATGTACATACACACGTCCACACACACAAATATACATACCTACACAGCTTTCCATGGTTTACCCCGGACGCTTCACATGCCTTGATTCAATCCACTGACAGCACGTCAACCCCTGTATACCACATCGCTCCAATTCACTCTATTCCTTGCCCTCCTTTCACCCTCCTGCATGTTCAGGCCCCGATCACACAAAATCTTTTTCACTCCATCTTTCCACCTCCAATTTGGTCTCCCTCTTCTCCTCGTTCCCTCCACCTCCGACACATATATCCTCTTGGTCAATCTTTCCTCACTCATTCTCTCCATGTGCCCAAACCATTTTAAAACACCCTCTTCTGCTCTCTCAACCACGCTCTTTTTATTTCCACACATCTCTCTTACCCTTACGTTACTTACTCGATCAAACCACCTCACACCACACATTGTCCTCAAACATCTCATTTCCAGCACATCCATCCTCCTGCGCACAACTCTATCCATAGCCCACGCCTCGCAACCATACAACATTGTTGGAACTACTATTCCTTCAAACATACCCATTTTTGCTTTCCGGGATAATGTTCTCGACTTCCACACATTTTTCAAGGCTCCCAAAATTTTCGCCCCCTCCCCCACCCTATGATCCACTTCCGCTTCCATGGTTCCATCCGCTGACAGATCCACTCCCAGATATCTAAAACACTTCACTTCCTCCAGTTTTTCACCATTCAAACTCACCTCCCAATTGACTTGACCCTCAACCCTACTGTACCTAATAACCTTGCTCTTATTCACATTTACTCTTAACTTTCTTCTTCCACACACTTTACCAAACTCCGTCACCAGCTTCTGCAGTTTCTCACATGAATCCGCCACCAGCGCTGTATCATCAGCGAACAACAACTGACTCACTTCCCAAGCTCTCTCATCCCCAACAGACTTCATACTTGCCCCTCTTTCCAAGACTCTTGCATTTACCTCCCTAACAACCCCATCCATAAACAAATTAAACAACCATGGAGACATCACACACCCCTGCCGCAAACCTACATTCACTGAGAACCAATCACTTTCCTCTCTTCCTACACGTACACATGCCTTACATCCTCGATAAAAACTTTTCACTGCTTCTAACAACTTGCCTCCCACACCATATATTCTTAATACCTTCCACAGAGCATCTCTATCAACTCTATCATATGCCTTCTCCAGATCCATAAATGCTACATACAAATCCATTTGCTTTTCTAAGTATTTCTCACATACATTCTTCAAAGCAAACACCTGATCCACACATCCTCTACAACTTCTGAAACCACACTGCTCTTCCCCAATCTGATGCTCTGTACATGCCTTCACCCTCTCAATCAATACCCTCCCATATAATTTACCAGGAATACTCAACAAACTTATACCTCTGTAATTTGAGCACTCACTCTTATCCCCTTTGCCTTTGTACAATGGCACTATGCACGCATTCCGCCAATCCTCAGGCACCTCACCATGAGTCATACATACATTAAATAACCTTACCAACCAGTCAACAATACAGTCACCCCCTTTTTTAATAAATTCCACAGCAATACCATCCAAACCTGCTGCCTTGCCGGCTTTCATCTTCCGCAAAGCTTTTACTACCTCTTCTCTGTTTACCAAATCATTTTCCCTAACCCTCTCACTTTGCACACCACCTCGACCCAAACACCCTATATCTGCCACTCTGTCATCAGACACATTCAACAAACCTTCAAAATACTCATTCCATCTCCTTCTCACATCACCACTACTTGTTATCACCTCCCCATTTTCGCCCTTCACTGAAGTTGATGATATATATATATATATATATACAGATATATATATATCTGGGGATAGGGGAGAAAGAATACTTCCCACGTATTCCCTGCGTGTCGTAGAAGGCGACTAAAAGGGAAGGGAGCGGGGGGCTGGAAATCCTCCCCTCTCGTTTTTTTTTTTTTTTTTTTTAATTTTCCAAAAGAAGGAACAGAGAAGAGGGCCAGGTGAGGATATTCCCTCAAAGGCCCAGTCCTCTGTTCTTAACGCTACCTCGCTATCGCGGGAAATGGCGAATAGTATGAAAGAAAAAAAAAAAAAATATATATATACATATATATATATATATATATATATATATATATATATATATATATATATATATATATATATATATATATATATATATATATATATATATATATATATATATATATATATATATATATATATATATTCTTTTCTTCTAAACTATTCGCCATTTCCCGCGTTAGCGAGGTAGCGCTAAGAACAGAGGACTGGGCCTTTTTTGGAATATCCTCAACTGGCCCCCTCTGTTCCTTCTTTTGGAAAATTTAAAAAAAAAAAACGAGAGGGGAGGATTTCCAGCCCCAAGCTCCCTTCCCTTTTAGTCGCCTTCTACGACACGCAGGGAATACGTGGGAAGTATTCTTAATCCCCTATCCCCAGGGATAATATATATATATATATATATATATATATATATATATATATTCCTGGTGTATGTTAGTATTTGCTGTAAAATGATAATAATAATTGAATCTGGATCACGAGATGATACAGTTGATGTGGTATGGGGGATGTTTAGGAGAGTACCAACCACTACAACACACATCTCATGTCATGTTGGTACCGAGAAAATACACAAGGAAAGGTTGACTGAAGAACCATCAACGTTATAATCGTCATCTTGTTTATGAGCTTAGAACCAACACTAACAACACTTTGCTTTGAGGAGCAACTCCCCAAAGATCGGGGACCAGGAACCCTTGTCTTCGTGAGGCGTCCTCGCCTGATAATCTTGGCCAGTTAACTTGTGTTAGAAGGAGGTTCTTAACTTCATACACTTTTTGCCAGTCGTCTGATATGCTTGAACACTACGACCTACATCTGGACTATATGAGTATTGTCCAATTTTTGTAGGCTATTCAGTGAGTCTGCTCATGCATGTTGATTACAATACTCAGCCTCCAGTAGAGAAGGGCCATCTCCCTTTCTAATTCTCAGTCGCTTATTAGAATATTTTATAAAGTACTTGTAATAGGACACAAAACTTCAGAGTTAGACACTCTAAGAGGAAGATATGATGCAGCTGATATCTCTTGATATTGGCCAGATATCGAGTATAGAGATTTTTTCTACAAATATGGAGTTCTTGTGTCCACGGAGGGGAACATTCTCCAACATACTGACATACACACTCAAGTTATGCCATCAACAGTAGATGAAATGAAGTAAAGAAAACGGCAGGTCTCGTTAACTCTTATACAAAACAATGAAAGTAGCTGAAGATCATATTAATTAAAGTTTTAAATTCATTAATTATTCTTTTTCAGTAAGTCATTAGTACTAGAAAGCTACAAACATACTTGGAACTTTGTCATTTTAACAACGATTATTAGAAAAAGAAGTAGTAGTAACATTAATAATTCTCTGTCCGCAGAGTATCACCCACTTAGCTGAAAACCATCATTAGTGGAGGAAAGACTAAAATCATTCAGGTCATTACCGCTTCAGAAATTGGCAGAATGGCTGTCGACAATATCTTTCATACCTTATAAATCTGTTTGATTTCCTACATGATATAATCAAGATAAACAAGTTAGGCAGTTGATGGTTTATACTTCGATTCTCAAAAAGCATTGGATAAAGTCTTACATCAAACATTAGCAGTAAAAGTGAAGTCCATGGCAGAAATAATGTTGTACTTTATAGTGAAGAATACTACTTGGGTGTACATAGTGTTGTGCTAATACAGAAGCCTCAGAATGGTTAGGCGTGTCAAGTGATGTGCCACAAGGATCAGTCTTGGGGACCACATCTCTTTCAGATACAATATCACTAGCATTAACAACAGTCTATGCTTTAAACAGAGAATCTCAAAGAAGTCGTTAAGCCAGTATGTAAAACAGCTGCAACAATGATCGAACGTCTGCAATGGCAAGCTAACACAAGGAAAGAGACACATTTGGCTCACATGTGGCAAATGACAATAATTTCTGCTGAACGGTAGTAGCTAAATGAGGAGAATGACATGTACTGATGTGCTCAGCACATAAGAGACTTCTATTCCTTTTTTTTTTGGCTTCACTTACTCCCATAGTTATACAGACACCAGAGGTAGAATGGGTAATTTCGGTTCTTTAGTTCAAAAAGTTTGAATACAGCCATCTTGATACTTAAGATAGCTGTTGTATTATAAGATGATATCGAATTACATCTTATTCTATATAAACAGACTGAAGTATTAAGTCTGAAAGCCTTTTAGGTCAGTTCGTACGTACTTAATAGTATCGAAACTGATATTCTAAACCCTGCACTTTTACCATAATATTCTATCCTTTCTAGCTTGTCTTATGACATTCTTTGTCATTTTCATTACGTCAGCGATGTATATAAGACATAATAGATTGGAGTGTAGTAGTATAGGTTCGTTGGGTGTGATGATGGAGGTGGTATTATTCGTTACTATGGTCCTCTCTCATCTCGTCTCCTGGCACTGGCCCTCACTGCTTACCCAGAGCAGTCTCGTATGGCCGTGATAATCTGCTTGTGTGAGGTACCGGCCACACGCAAGGAAAGTGCATTAGCTCGTGGGCTAATCTAGGTACCTGAGAGTGAGGTGCTGAAGATCTCTGTACATGAAGGAGAATACCCAACCTCAGTATATTGTGCATGTAGTTAGTAAGAAGATATTTGTATGTAATGTATATAATTTATATGATATTTTTATATAATGTATATAGTGTTTGAAATGTATATGATATTTATATATTATGTATATAATGCATATGCTATTTGTAAATAATGTATATGATACATATGATATTGGTATATAATGTATATGATATTTGTATATAATGGTTAACATCAAATTGTGTTATGACCACAACAACCTCCCTCTACATTCACCACAACCTGACTCATCTTGTGTTATACCTACTACAACCTTCCTCTACATTCACCATCAACTGACACCTCTTGCGTTATGACTGCTACAACACTCCTTAAATGCACCAAAACTACTACGTTTCTTGCACTATAACACTCACAACTTCCCTCTACACGTTATCATCACCACTACACTATAGCTTTATATCTGCCACACCTTCCCTCTACAAGTTATCATCACCACCACACTATAGCTTTATATCTGCCACACCTTCCCTCTACAAGTTATCATCACCACTACACTATAGCTTTATATCTGCCACACCTTCCCTCTACAAGCACCACTACACCTCTGGCGTTGTAAATACCACACATTTCCCATTACATACAACACACCACCACATATCCCATTACATACGACACACCACCACACATCCTACGTTCAAACTGCTAGAGCTTCCCTCAACATCATAGCCACCAGAACACACGAGCCGGGTGATTATGACTACGAGAGTGTTAAGGTCGAGGCGCATAGACCACAGATGAAGAGGAAGTAGAGGCAATTTAGTGTACCAGTTGCTACTACATTCCTCCCCTGACAGTGAGGTAACTGTGCGTGAAGGAGGAGGATGTATATGTCAGGTGGAGGGAGCTGAGCCAGGGACGATGATGCTGGAGTCAACTGGATGATGTGGAGATCTCGTGAGACCTAGAGGACTCTGGAGGAATGATCGTACTGGATGGACACCATGAACTTAATTGAATCCTATTAGAGAGTGTGGAATACCCACTAGGACTCATACCGTTTATATATAGTGGAATAAGTGATGTCTTCGTCAGCTGGACGATAATAAAGGTCTGAAATCACCCACAAAATTCTTATGATCCAAAGTCTATTGAGTACATTAGTACTGTAGTGAATTTTCCCATGTTTCAGTCCATCAGTGTTTGATCCAGGAAGACTGGATGAAAATAATGGTCTTTCAAGAGACATTGATCAAGAATAAAGCAAAATGCTACCAGTGTTATATCATTATGTTCAGTAACTCAGAGGTAGAAAATGAGACAAAAATAAAAGGTCTTTGCTGAGTGCAACGTCTTTGGAGAAGTGTAGCGAAATGCATAATACGAGAATCACACCAAAACAGCTGAAAATGTTATAAAAAGGCCTCGCCCTCTGACCTGGGGACACCATGTTATACATCTCACACGTCAATTGAATATGCCAAGACTCCCAATGCCTGAACACCTCTGACAATAACAGGTATTGGAGATGTTGTGGAACACCAATTTAGGTATCACCCTTGGTCGCTGTGTCAGACTGTACAGCAGGACTGTGATATGACACCCGTACAATATGATCGGAGCGATCAAGGCTCACCTGGAAGGAGATACATTTCCAATAGCATGTTCTGAGCTCGATATCCACGCATCACAGAGAGGAAAACCCGGGAAAGATGATGCCACACCAGCTACATTCAGGCTCGCTGATCCAGCCAGTCTATTAAAGAAGTTACTTTAGCAAGTTTAGTCCGTCAGTAATATAACTATCTTAACAAGATGCCCATTAGAAAGGGCGCGGGATATACATCTTGCCTTCCACAAAGATTTAGCCTTAGATCTGTAGCGAGTGTTTGACTACACTGAAACTTTTCTTCTTGTAAAAACTGGTAAATTCATAGCCCATAGCATGAAAGTATATCTGTTGAAGTTGTCTATTCAGTTTTTCAGAGAGCATATGATAAAGTTCCTCATCAAAGGTTTAGTGATAAAAGTATAGATGGTATGGACGGGGTTGCACTTTGATGGCCAGGAAATTAACTGGAGGTAAACAAAGAGTTGTGATTGATGGTGTACCACAGGGTTCAGTCTTGGGACCGGTTCTCTTTGTCATACGTATCAATGATGTTTATAATGGGTTACATTGTAAGTTATCCAAATTCGCTGGCGGTGCTAAGTTGGGAAAGAGATCTACAACAGAGACAGAACGTCTACACCTTCAAACTGATATAGACAAACTGATGGTCTGGGCTAAAATGTGGCAAATGAATTTCAATATCGACACGTGCAAAGTTTGACATATCGGTAGTGAAAATTAAAAGTTAAGCTACAGTTTCAATTCTGCTAAGCTATGAAAGGTAAATGAGGCAAAGGACTTGAGTGAAATAATCTCTGAAGACCTCAAGCTAAGTAAGCAGTGAACAGAAGCACTGAAATAAAAGGACGAAATAGAAATCATTGAATCAACGGACAGGACTTTCGAATGTAAGTTTTCGGTAAACTGATCCTTACTCTTCACAACTCACTAGTGCATCCCCATCTTGAACACTGAGACTAATTTTGGTCATCCTACTTGAGAAATAATGTAGAGCGAATGAAGAGAATGTAGAGGCGAGCTGCCAAGATGGTTCCCAGCATGGAAAACAAATGCTATGAGAGCCGACTAAACGAACTGAATCTATTTGGCTTCGAAAATAGTAGGTTAAGAGGTGATGTAATACAAGTATGTCAAAATCGGTTGAAGTTTCAATAATATCTATGTACGAAGCTGCGTAAGGATGGATTCGTTTGATTTCACTGGTAGTAATGAAAAGGCAAACATTTGACCTCGAATGAGGCAAGGTATTACTTTTTTTCAACAGGATCGTTAGCTTATAAAATGATACATCAACTAAAGTAGCTGAAACATTACAATAGGTACTTAAGCTTATGTTTGGTACATATTTCCCTGAAATCCTCAACTGACATTACTCAGGTCTTCTTAGCTGTACGATCTGAATATAGGTCTTCCTCTTTGGATAAAAACTGTCCTTCATGTGGTTCCACGTGACCAATAACCACAAAACGTTTAAACTTATAACACAGACCATGATAACTTGTAACATAGACCTTGATATCTTTTCTTTTCTTTTCTTTTTTCTCTTTGCTTTCTACTCATTTCGACACAATGGTGCCCAGGTGGACGAAACCTTTGGCACTTATCAAAACACAGACGGAGTGTATTCTGTAGCATCTGGTGCTAAGTTTTTGTTCCTCACAATCACAAACATCTTTGTTAGGACCCAGTGGTCTGTTGCTATTTGAACTCAGTGGTATTCAGTGTATGTGATGGACGACAATTCAAATTTTGATCGTCAGTTTCATGAAAGATGTGAAGAATAGGCAACTCCACCATCACTTCTTCAGTTTGTGAATACGATCGATCATGGCGTAGGCATCATAACCCAGCTAAGTAGGGTCTGGTGCTTCCAGACCAGACGTAGATATGATCCAGCTACTTCATCATAAACAGCTATGCCAGATACAAGTAAGATCCAGAACCTTCCAGGGACTCAGAAGATCATGAAATCCTATTCTTTGTCTAAGTAGGACTGTGTGTGTTTGCTAAGGACAGAAGAAGACGTATATAGGGAAGTAGTCCATGACAGTGGCAACAGTACTTCACAACAGAGACCTTCAGAAACTTAAGGACATCTTGGGGAAGCATTGGTCAACTACTATACTAAAGTGGTCAGTAAACAACCTTGGCCATAACTCTTTTGCAATATCAGCGACGATATTCCTTTGTCTTTTCATGGAACCAGCATTTCCATGTTCCAGCACGTCAGCCCGAGAACGAAGAACCTGTCTATATTAAAGACAACATTAAGACATTTCCCTGGTCTCTCAGACACTTATACCAACATCCGTCCACCTTACTTTTCGATGATGAAGACTCTTATTCCTTCCTCCTTTAGCCAAAAGTCCCAAATCTATCTTTACGAGGGTGTGGCTTAATGAGGTTTTCCACTTAACACACTTAGAGTATTGAATGGTTTGCAAAGTTGAACCTCACAGACATGGATAATTTGCCATCCATCAGAGGTTTGGAGCGAGTAAAAGTGTATGATCATAGCCTCATTAAGAAGGTTAATTGACGTCAACATCCTTCAAGCTGAGCAACTCTGTCATTTCTGAAGGTCCCTCGCTAACTACTGGAGATTACGTTCCTGGAAAGTCCGTGGTGAGCAAATGCCTTAATTCACTGCCCTCGCTGACAGCCATCTTAGAATTCTACGTGGGCGACTATTAATATTTTCTCAGAAATACGATCCTGTGGAAAAAAAGATTCCTGCAAACATGGTGCTTGTGTGAACACCTGAGTGATAGCTAGGTTCAGGTACCAGATACACTACGTATAATGCCAAGGAGGTTGGTGGAAGTAGTGAAGAAAAATAAACGCGGAAAAGAAAATTTTAGGTGGCAAGGGTAGACTATTCAAATTCAAGTTTATGAAATTAAATCTCGCTCATTACAATTCAATATTCCCTCTCAGAGCTAACAAGATGTTTCCCGGAGTGAGGAAGATTTCCCGTGAGAGCCGGTTAAGCGACGTAATCTTAATCAAGCATAGGAAAGAGAGGATTAAGAAATGATATGATACACATCATCAGAATCATGTGGGAGAGGCTTAGAATTCTTATCCCAGTAGGTGTTTACGAACAGATCAGTCCTATCTCGATCGTAGAAGGAATACACCCGAGTCTTTAAGAGCTGAAGCGAATGTTATAAACCTAAGTTTGTTAGTAAAGATATTAAGAAGATGTACACGCTTCTCTGCTCGTCTGTGGAAGAAGGTATTGAGAGAGAGAGAGAGAGAGAGAGAGAGAGAGAGAGAGAGAGAGAGAGAGAGAGAGAGAGAGAGAGAGAGAGAGAGAGAGAGAGAGAGAGAGAGATGGGGTGTTTCATCATGCTTCATATGACCATATAAAGACATGCGTGCTGTCACAGTACCAAACTACCTCCCTAAAACCTACCAGCAGTCAGCCTATTGGCCAGCCATTATCAAACGAACAACCTAATTGCCTCCTGAGAACTAGCCAACAGTGGGTAAACCAAGAGCTAATCATGATCATGACCAGCAACAACAACAGACAACCTCATTTACCTGTTCGACTCTCGTGAAGACCCGAAGGAGATTGAGGCCAGCCAGTTTCTTCAGGTCTTGTAAGGACCAAGTTGGATCCCTCAGTAACTCAGCGAAGAGTTCAGGATACCTAGACACGTTCTCCAGTCCCTTCGGTGTCCTGCAGAAGAGAAATGTTTAGTGAGTCTCCATGACACAGGGTACCTGACACATTCCATCTCACAATAATTCAATAGGACTTTCCCGAGTGTACATAGAAAATGAGGGGTAGAAAAGAAAATGTGTCATTTTAACCCCCCAAAATAACACTCATCCACTTAGATGCATGTCGAATGGAATTTATATTACATATTTTATTCATATTTATGTGTATATGTATGTATATATAAGTGGATGAGAAATTCTTCACCTGTTCCCTGACACAACCTCACTGATGCGGGAGGGAAACGGCGATCACGTATAATAGGTAATCATCTTTATATCCGACTCTCGTCCCATTCACCTGCTCTCCACCTGAAGTACATGTTAAGATCACTCGTGGCAGCGTCTCAGACCACTCAACACCTGAAGTACATGTTAAGATCACTCGTAGCAGCGTCTCAGACCACTCAACACCTGAAGTACATGTTAAGATCACTCGTGGCAGCGTCTCAGACCACTCAACGGAATCATCTATTCATCTGCTACAAATGTAATCTTCATATCAGACAGTGGGGGATGTGGCTCAAGAAAGAGAGGTAATATCTGGCTCGTTGAAGATGCGACTCAGCGCGTAGGGCTGTTGTGTAACGATGGTTGTGATAGCTACCGACTCTCTCTCTCTCTCTCTCTCTCTCTCTCTCTCTCTCTCTCTCTCTCTCTCTCTCTCTCTCTCTCTCTCTCTCTCTCTCTCTCTCGACAATATTTGATGGTACGCGACGCGTTCATTGTAGACTCAATATTCACTCGCTTTTGGCAATATCTCGTCGTAAATGTTCGAAGTGAAGCACATTCTCTCTCTCTCTCTCTCTCTCTCTCTCTCTCTCTCTCTCTCTCTCTCTCTCTCTCTCTCTCTCTCTCTCTCTCTCTCTCTCTCTCTCTCTCTCTCTCTCTCTCTCTCTCACCCCTCGACCACCACCACCACCATTCACTCTCACAATATATAAGTAGTAAGCAAAGATAAAATTGTAAGTATGTACCCTGCGCGGGAATGCAGCACTTGGAGGCTCCGCCAGATTGCTTCTTTGAGGAAGAGATAACGCGTGTGATGACGGGAGCCACGATGACCCACATTTGCTGGTACATCTGGTAAGAACGAGCGGCGCTACAGGACACGAGGCGGCCCACACAATACATGGGAGTACATGAGGACGACACAGACAACAGAGGGGTCCAGTGACCCATGTCGAGGTGATCGGAACTGAACTTAAAGCTATTTGGTCCTCTATTAAGGGGATGAGGTAAGGATAGCACAATATATAAGGGCTTTTACCCCACCTTCCACGCCCATGCCTATGTGAAGTAAGCCTACACTGACTTTAACAGGATAGAAGGAAAGGGAAACCCTCTTACCACTACAAAATGTAGATGCATATATATCCTGTTGAACTGAAAGATACAGATGGAGAGATCGATAGAGAGAGAGAGAGAGAGAGAGAGAGAGAGAGAGAGAGAGAGAGAGAGAGAGAGAGAGAGAGAGAGAGAGAGAGAGAGAGAGAGAGAGAGAGAGAGAGAGAGAGAGAGAGAGAGAGATTTACCCACACTTGTTCCGTTTTCCGGCACAGGAGGGAACAGACCGCTCGTATTCATAAGCGCTGACACTCGGGCCATAAGAATGTGATCGGGGACACAGGAGGGGCAGATAACGAGCTGGATCATATAATACAAAAGCCAAATCCGACCAATTACCTTAGGACGTCCACAACTTTTCTCGTATCTTTTATTTGTACGTTTACAGAGTCAGGGTCTCTGACAATAAACAAAATTGAAAGCCTGGGTTTATGGAATATGAATCTCCAACGCTTGAGGGATCTGGGTCAAAGTTTCTTTCACGATTCTAGAAGCAGTGAAAAGTTTTTACCAAGGATGTAAGGCACATGTACGAGTAGGAAGAGAGGAGAGTGATTGGTTCCCAGTGAATGTCGGTTAGCGGCGGGGGTGCGTGATGTCTCCATGGTTGTTTAATTTGTTTATGGATGGGGTGGTTAGGGAGGTTAATGCAAGAGTTTTGGAGAGATGGGATGAATGTGCAGTCTGTTGGGGATGAGAGAGCTTGGGAAGTGAGTCAGTTGTTGTTCGCCGATGATACAACTCTGGTGGTTGAATCGAGTGAGAAACTGCAGAAGCTGGTGACTGAGCTTGGAAAAGTGTGTGAAAGGAGAAGGGTGAGAATAAATATGAATAAGAGGAAGGTTATTAGGCTTAATAGGGTTGAGGGACCAGTTAACTGGGATGTAAATCTGAATGGAGAAAAATCGGAGGAAGTAAAATGCATCGAACCACAGCTCCCTATCCAAATTCAGGCCCTACAGACCTTTCCATGGTTTACCCAAGACGCTTCACATACGCTGGTTCAGTCCATTGACAGCACATCGACCCCGTTATACCATGTTCCAATTCACTTTATTCCTTGCACGCCTCTCACCCTCCTGTATGTTCAGACCCCGATTGCTCAAAATCTTTTTCACTCAATACTTCCACTTCCAATTTGGTCTCCCACTTCTCCTCGTTCCCTCCACCTCTGACACATATATCCTCATTGTCAATCTTCCCTTACTCATTGTCTCCATGTGCCCAAACCATTTCAACACACCCTGTTCTTCTCTCTCAACCACACTCTTTATATTTCGACACATCTCTCTTACCCTTACATTACTTACTCAATCATACCACTTCACACCACAAAATGTCCTTAAACATCTCATTTCCAACATATTCATCCTCCTCCTTACAACCCTATCTATAGCTCATGTCTCGTAACCATATAACATTGTTGAAGCTACTATTCCTTCAAACATATTCATTTTTGCTCTCCTAGTTAACGTTCTCTCATTCCACACATTCTTCATCGCTCCCAGAACCTTTGCCCCCTACCCCACCCTGTGACTCACTTCCGCTTCCATGGTTCCATTTCTGGATATATGAAACACTTCACTTCCTCCAGTTTTTCTCTATTGAGACTTACATGCCAATCAATCAACCCTACTGAACCTAATAACCTTTACAGAGAGAGAGAGAGAGAGAGAGAGAGAGAGAGAGAGAGAGAGAGAGAGAGAGAGAGAGAGAGAGAGAGAGAGAGAGAGAGAGAGAGAGAGAGAGAGAGAGAGAGAGAGAGAGAGAGAGAGAGAGGGGGAGAGATTCATCTGTCTCTCCCAAGAAGGATCACTAGAGGACCCAGAGAGGGTTTCTGTTGGGAGATCGTGGAGGATCTGGACACCAGAGGAGGTACTCCTGCCTAGGTGCTGAGGTGACTCACCTGTTGACGCCGTCGTAGCCAGCGCCGAGGCCGACGTAGTCTACCCCAGCCATGGTGCGGACGTGGTTGATGTGTGCTGCGGGATCAATCATGTGGTAACCATCAGCAGACACACCCTCACTTATGGTGAAGGAAGGAGGAGACTTTTACCTCCACCTCAAACACACAGATAAGACTTGACACGCCATGAAGACATTGTCACATCTATGTGTGTGCATGCATTCATGGATAGTAATACATATCATAATACATATATAGGAAACATGTTTATATTCAGTTTACCAGAGTTCGAATCTAGGCTACCGAGAGTAGCAGGCGAACAGTGTACCACTGGACCACCAATGGGCAAATCCTGCTACACTGGAACTGCTGTCCACAGCTCCAGTGTCTCGCCCACCCACTGTGGGGAATGGCAGGTTTTGTCTCGACGATGGTCCAGTGGTACGCTCTCCACCTGCTGTTCTAGGTTGCCTGGGTTCGATTTCCAGGCGCGAAGAGGTAGAATTCGTTATATTGATTCGTACAAGTTTTGATACGCTAAAGAAGATACAGATCTAGGAAAGGGTGGCACTACACAGACAGAATTGATGGGTTGGAGTGGTTTGAAGAGGTAGGGAGGATGGAACCTAGCCTTGGCCAGCTATGGTGTAGCTGTAGTACATCGATGATTACACTGTACTGCCATAGTACAGTCATAGTGCTACCCATAGCTCGGCTAATGTATCCCCTTGGTACGTCCATGGTACAACCACGTCAGGGTCATCCATGGCACTCGACATTTTCCCTAGTGGCGGACGAAGGATATGTATGTATTCGTTATCAAAGTCTGTCCCTAACATGGAGTTGAGGATGGCGTGTGTCTGCGTCTCTAATGGTTCCCTACAGTCGGCCATACACATGTAAACAATGACGACCTCCTTTCATGCGTCCACAGTCACATTTGGTTCCACACCCACAACCTCACCCCTCACCCCTCACCCCTCACCCACAACCACTCACATCTGATCACACCCACACCCCTCACTCACTACCACTCACATCTGATCACTCCCACACACCAACTACCACTCATATTTGATCTCCCACACACCTATTACCACTCACGTTTGATCTCCCCCACACCCACTACCACTCCCATTCGATCTCTCCTCACCACAAACAACTCCCCTACATCAGATCTCTCACCACATCCACCACCCTAGCCCCATTTGGTCTCCCATCACACCTCGGCCCCTCACCCTCCCCACAAAACCACCGCCGCCCACACCTGGTCTGTCCCGGGACCCACTCTAACTAACACTTGGCCTCTTCCCACACATAAGAACACCTGGCGCAGACCACCATCACTCATGTAGAGTCTTATACAGTCAATCCTATACAAGTAGGTCCTCAGAACATCACTGTACTAAACCTTGATTCTCTGCTCTACTGGTTGATTCGTTTTCCCAGTCCGAATCTCCAAGACCTGCCATGAGATTCGATTTATATCCCACCCCCCTCGTGACCTGTCCTGTCCCATGCATCACTCTAACCCCGTGACCCGTGCCATGATTCGTTTATCCGGCCGGCCGGCCCAATGTTTCGCTCTATTACTGAAGCCTTTTCTGAAGCTTGGTTCTATCCCCGAGTCCAGTCCCAAAGCTTCGTACTATCCCTGAAACCTGTCTCAAAGCTTCGTTCTATCCCTGAAACTATGTCCCAAAGCTTCCCTCTATCCCTGAAACTCTGTCCCAAAGCTTCGTTCTATCCCTGAAACCTGTCTCAAAGCTTCCCTCTATCCCTGAAACCTGTCTCAAAGCTTCCCTCTATCCCTGAAACTATGTACCAAAGCTTCCCTCTATCCTTGAAACTATGTCCCAAAGCTTCCCTCTATCCTTGAAACTATGTCCCAAAGCTTCCCTCTATCCTTGAAACTATGTCCCAAAGCTTCCCTCTGTCCCTGAAACTATGCCCAAAAGCTTCCCTCTATCCCTGAAACCTGTCTCAAAGCTTCGTTCTATCCCTGAAACTATGTCCCAGAGCTTCCCTCTATCCCTGAAACTCTGTCCCAAAGCTTCCCTCTGTCCCTGAAACTATGTCCCAAAGCTTCGTTCTATCCCTGAAACTATGTCCCAAAGCTTCGCTCTATCCTCGAGAACGACCACATGTTTCTCTCTATCCTTGCATCGCACAAACCATAAGACCTGCTCCAGGCATCGCTCTATCCCAATCCTTATCTTATCTCTATCTATCTATCTATCTATCTATCTATCTATCTAACAACGTCCTTAATGACACTGGCTGTTGATAGGCCTAAAGCCCAAACACCCAACCAATTGCTCTATCCCCTGAGAACTGCTCCATGTATTCATTCTATCCACCATTCTACCCTCCAGTTAACATCCCCACCACACCCTTTCATCTATTTCCAGGAACTGTCCATAAAACACCTTTTTCTCGTCTTTTTTACAGTCATTCTTGACCTGGCCTGGGCCACACCTGTTGGGGAAGTGGCCTCCCTCACTTCCTATTGTACAACGTCAGGGTAAAAAAACATCACGTTCCTCACTCACTGGCCTGTGTGTGTGTGTGTGTGTCTCGACCACCTGACGCGCCTGGCCTGCTCTCTCTCTCTCTCTCTCTCTCTCTCTCTCTCTCTCTCTCTCTCTCTCTCTCTCTCTCTCTCTCTCTCTCTCTCTCTCTCTCTCTCTCCACACACACACAGACCAATACACACACACACACAGCAACAGTGGACCACTGTCCGAGTGTCAGCCGCTTGGTACAGCTGGCTGGGTGTCAGCCGCTTGGTACAGCTGGCTGGGCGTCAGTCACTGGTACAGCTGGCTGGGCGTCAGTCACTGGTACAGCTGGCTGGGCGTCAGTCACTGGTACAGCTGGCTGGGTGTCAGTCACTGGTACAGCTGGCTGGGTGTCAGTCACTGGTACAGCTGGCTGGGCGTCAGTCACTGGTACAGCTGGCTGGGTGTCAGTCACTGGTACAGCTGGCTGGGCGTCAGTCACTGGTACAGCTGGCTGGGCGTCAGTCACTGGTACAGCTGGCTGGGTGTCAGTCACTGGTACAGCTGGCTGGGCGTCAGTCACTGGTACAGCTGGCTGGGTGTCAGTCACTGGTACAGCTGGCTGGGCGTCAGCCACCGGTACACCTGCACAGATGTCAGCTTCTGATGCAGGAGGCCTGAAGTCATTCACCAGTGAAGACAGCCTGGCGTCAGCCACCAATGCAGAAAGCCTGACGTCAACCGTGTAGTCAGCCTGATGTCAGCCATCAGTGCAGCCAGTCTGACGTCAGCTTCCATGTAGTCAGTCTGGCGTCAGCCATCAGTGTAGTCAGCCTGACGTCAGCCACCAGTGTAGTCTGCCTGACGTCAGCCATCTGTGTAGACAGTCTGACGTCAGCATCAATGTAGACAGCCTAACATCAGCCATCACTGTAGTCAGCCGTCAGTATAAACGGTCCAGCATCAGCCATCAGTGTAGATAGCCTGGCGTCAGCCGTTAATGTAGTCAGTCTGACATCAGCATCAATGTAGTCAGTCTGGCGTCAGCATCAAAGTAGTCAGTCTGACGTCAGCATCAATGTAGTCAGCCTGACGTCAGCATCAAAGTAGTCAGTCTGGCGTCAGCATCACTGTAGTCAGCCTGACGTCAGCATCAATGTAGTCAGTCTGGCGTCAGCATCAATGTAGTCAGTCTGGCGTCAGCATCACTGAAGTCAGCCTGACGTCAGCATCAATGTAGTCAGTCTAGCGTCAGCCGTCAGCGTAGACAGCTTTGCGTCAGCCGTCAGTCTGGGATACGTACCCACCACATCCTGTATGGAGGCCGCTTGGCTGCACGTGAGGAAGTCGTTGTAGAAGCTGACCATGACGATACCTCCGTTCTCCGCCTGTAGAGAGGAACCTCAGGTCATCTGGGGTCAACACATTAATGATCCCTCACTAATTGCCTCATCTCAGGTCATCTGGGGTCAACCCATTAATGATCCTTCACTAATTGTCTCATCTCAGGTCATCTGGGGTCAACCCATTAATGATCCTTCACTAATTGCCTCATCTCAGGTCATCTCGGGTCAACACATTAATGATCCTTCACTAATTGCCTCACCTCAGGTCATCTCGGGTCAACCCATTAATGATCCTTCACTAATTGCCTCACCTCAGGTCATCTCGGGTCAACAGATCAAAGATCCCGCACTAATTGCCACATCTCAGGTCATCTGGGGTCAACTCATTAATGATCCTTCACTAATTGCCTCATCTCAGGTCATCTCGGGTCAACACATTAATGATCCTTCATTAATTGCCTCATCTTAGGTCATCTCGGGTCAACTCATTAAAGATCCCTCACTAATGGCCTTACCTCAGGTCATTAAAAAGGCCAGAGTAGTTCATCTACCTTTTTGTCACCTGGTGGTCCAATGAGTAGCGTTCCGGCCTGCCATACAGTAGTGCCGGGGTTCGAATCCTCGACGCCCAGTGATAATATCATTATCACACATCAGTCCATTTCATATGTGGTGGTCGGTTGCCTGGTGTAAAGCTCCCAGACCAGTGTACATACACGTAATAACCGACGAAGTGTACAATAAGAGAAGACTGAGGGAGGCAAGACAGTACAGTACGCCCATAGTTAGGGATACATTTCGCCGGGATCCCAAGATCCCAAGGGTGAACATGCATCATCTCAGGTCATCTTGGGTCAACACACCAATAACCCCTCACTAATTGCCCCATCTCAGGTTATCTCGGGTCAACACATCAATTATCCTTCACTAATGGCTGGTGTAACACAGCTGTTCACACACAACACCATGATCCCAGTTTTGTAGTACTGTAGACTTATCAAGGAAAACTACCAAAGACTTTTCTCTTGTACTCACTATGTGCAAAATGTGCCTTACTTCCTGAAGATGCTGAGCATTCAACCCAAAGTTCAACTCTATTGTTATCTTAGCATAACACAGGATATATTCGTAATAACAAGTGGTAGATTATCTATTAAAATGAAGTATCTATTAAAATGAAGTGTCTCAGGACATTGTACATGAGCACAGTTGAAACCCATGTAATCATCCATTAGTAATGATTCCTAAGGCTAAAGGGATATATTTACCTGTGTTATTCACTATGACCATGACGGTACCGAACAGACTTTACCCGTGTCAGTGGTCGTGATGAACTGGTTGTGCTCCACGGGTTATAACGTGTAAGGTTGTTTTATGTTGGCTGAGACGGCACGGGCAACTGAGGCCCTAATCAAGGCCATCCTATTAACACTCTATCTCTCTGCGCACACACACACACACACTCACACACACACACACACACACACACACACACACACACACACACACACACACACACACACACACACATACATACACACACACACACACACATGCACACACACACACACACACACACACATATATATATATATATATATATATATATATATATATATATATATATATATATATATATATATATATATATATATATATATATATATATATATATATATATATATATAGATATATCCCAGTCTAAGTCAGGTGCTAATTTTATCGACCAACCTCTACGGGTGGATGAAAAGCTGGGTTGACTGTGGACTGTCTGCCGCGACCAGGATATCGAACCTATGCGCTCGACCCTGGGCGACCCATGGATATACCTCACAGTCAGGAACGCTAACCACTACACCACGGAGGTCCATATCGTCGTTCTGACCTAACATAGGGGTTCTGGTGGGTCAAAATGGCTCGAGAAAACAAACTTATGACCTTTTTGTTCCGTTCCTTGTGGTCATTATTGGTTTTTAAAGGTGCCCTTTAGGTCAAGTTATTCCCCTGTTACTTGTACCCATTTCTTAAGCCCTGTGTCCTAAAGTGGCACTAGGAAGTACCCTTATGGTCAGTCGGGAGGACGTAATAGCGCTGTCCAAGTATATGAGCCAACATTTTTTGAGGAAATTTGAGTGGATGCTCCGAAGAATTTTCTTGAAGTATAGGTTCCTTATGAAGCAAGTTCTTGAGACTTGTGGTTAATGAAGACTAGATAGTAAATCTAATGTGGTTATAAGGTTTCCCTACGTGGATGATCTTAGGTGTTCAGACTTTAAGAGGATTTTATAGGGTGTTTATATGTGGCCTTGCAAGGCATCTTGGCCATTTGATAAGCTGGATCAAAATAGGTCACATAGGGACACAGCAGCAGCAGCAGCAGCTGGGGGTATCTGTAGAGCTGAAGGGAACCTTGATAACTGACTCAATTGTTAGGTGTCTGATGTCTATAGAGCCATTGACAATGGCATAGGATGAACCTATTAAGGGATCGGATACCATTCTCATACAGACATGGTGGTAAAGTATTACCCATAGGATTCAGAAACTGAATTTTATCTATGGCAGAGTCGATGTATTGTTACCATGTCAAAGATGCTGGAGAAGGTATGGGTCCTTAGGGAAATACGAGACTCGATATACGGTTCCGCAGTCCATGTTCTGACTGACCTTGCCTCATTGGTAGGTATGTTGAGTGATAGGTATCTCGTAGGTTAATCACCTCACTCATACCTCACACTTTAGAAGGTCATTCATACCTTACACTTCAGAAATATTGTCCTGCCTGTCCATACCTGGAAGGAGAGGCAGATAAAGTGTCAGACGTTACCTCTACGATTGTAGGTTATGACATTGCCCACATCACAGCCTTCGTGAAGGGGTTGTGTATCAACAGCTACAGGACATCTCAGTAGGACTGTATCAGATATCGTCTTCGATAAGAAAACACAGACGAGGCCTGATAACATGGTCATGTCATTTATGGAACTGATACATCATAAACGCTTCTGATTAATGATACTCTTTCCCAGAACTGTATGGGCTCTCTCTCTCTCTCTCTCTCTCTCTCTCTCTCTCTCTCTCTCTCTCTCTCTCTCTCTCTCTCTCTCTCTCTCTCTCTCTCTCTCTCCCCCGGGACCTGAGATGAAAACTATGCTACATACACAGCATTGTCGGTGGGGCTGGTACTTTTGAGTGTGAGTTTCACCCTTCCTTCCTTCGTCTTGCAACTGATGGTCCCACCAACTACCACTCATTCAAATGAAGTAGGATGAGTTATGGTACAATATACAAAAACCACTAAACGTCCTGTGCCAACCCCACTGATTTATGCACCATGGACTATATGTCAGACCCAAGAGATGAATAGCCAGATAGGAATATAACGCCAATATGTTTGCCTGACACGAGCCAACAGTCGAATCGCTTCGAACGCACTGTGAATCACAGTGACGCATTATTACATTCACTGGCAAGTAATCAAAGGTGTATTTTAGTGTTGCATACAGATATGATTAGATTATGACTCAATGTATTGTGATAGCGTTTCTCCCTCAATTGATGACGTAACAAATGTGAATGTGACGTATCATCTCCTGATTCGTGAAGAGAACGGAACGTTTTCTGAGGCACACTACGAGACGAAGTGGTCGGGTGGTACGCCTGCATGTAGCATAGGTGTGCCACAACTTCGTTGTAATCTGATGTGGTGGTGTTGCTACGTCGTGTGTTCACAAACGTTTATTCTTCCTTTACTTCATCTGTTAACCTGACATTCGATGTGTTTTGACGGGTCGTGACGTGGAGGATGTGAGAGCTAATGGCACAAGTGACAGAATATCTTGCTGGATAATTTTTGGCTCGATCCAGGACGTGTGGTGGTACCTGGCAACTAGCCCATGTTGGTGTGGGACGGATCACAACAGTGAAGTAAGTATTATGGAGATTAGCAAGAGGTGCTTGTGCCTTCCGTGGACGCTGGTATTCTCTGATGCAATGCCGTTCAACCTCATACAGGGCAACACACACACACACACACACACACACACGCGCGCGCGCAGCAAATGTCGTCAAATGTTGTGTTTCAGGTTCCTCCGAAGATCAAGCTATTGCCACATCCTCCAGAAACACCGGACCTCGCTCGACCCCCTCACAGAGCACATCTGGGCAGCATTGACCAACCAGGAGGTGCGTAGCCGAGAAGCCGTGGTCACCAGTGCACTGTTGGCTTGGGAGGAACATAGAGAGCCAAGGGGACAGGTATTGACACAGTCGCTGGTGGCCTTTATACCCCACAACGTCACTGATGTAAGGGGAAGGGATGGACATACTAGATATTGATAGCTAGAAACTCCAATTTGACAAGATGTAAAGATCTCTAGGAATATTGGTCTCATTTCGAGTTAGGCATTGCCAATGCCTGACATTATTCAAGTCATTATCAGTAGACGACATGACCGTTACTGGAACCTGCGTTTCCCAGTGAATTTCTGTCACTAGTGTTGGCCACGGAACTCCAGCTGGAAAAAAGAAATGTTATGTGACGAACATTGATATATTTTCGCTGCATTAGTACATCATCCAACTAAAGATGGATGAAGGTGAGTCACTCAAAGCAGATGGCCAGATATGATAACTGGCAACCTTAGAGATACTAAGAAGGGAGACCTGTCAACACATTGCAGGTTACACACACAGTTTAGATATTCAGAAAGCTTCGTCCATCGCGATACATTTCGTCGATGAGAAACGAGGCATATACTTATTTGTGAGAAAGTGTACTTCATTGAGAGGAGATTAACAACGCCATAAAGAAGTTCTGCAACTTATGCTCAGAGTTCTAAATAGAAATGGCGCTCCCAGAATTGATCATTCTAAAGACAATATGCAAAAATGAGCCAGGGTGAAATTATTTAAGTTAGCGAAAAGCCAAGGATATAAAAGGCTATGGAGGAAGGCACCATCCGTGTGCTGTTCTTAAAAGGGTCATGCCTCAGCACCAGCACCAGTGTAACATTATGTGCCTGACGGACCGAGGGTGAAGGTCCACCTATCATCTGTGGACTTACTGAGACGCAGAGGAAGGTGGAGCTGGAACGTTCGATGGATTTATATGTTTCTTTTAGGTTTTATGAGTTGGTACCTGATGAGTAGGTAGGTACAGTTGCCAGGGATGATTTGGACACTATAGGTTTTATGAGTTGGTACCTGATGAGTAGGTAGGTACAGTTGCCAGGGATGATTTGGACACTATAGGTTTTATGAGTTGGTACCTGATGAGTAGGTAGGTACAGTTGCCAGGGATGATTTGGACACTATCATTAGCAGATGTTTTAGTCTTTAAAGTACATGGGGTGAATGAGGTTAAAGATGCCGTGGAAGAGAAGAAAAGAGGCATCTGGTAGATTGCTTAATAGGAATGTGAGAGTGGAAGTCTAGCAAAGGAGGAGGAAAGAATACAAAATGTGTAACTGGAATATTACGTTGGGAGAGGAGAAAAAGCAGATAAAGATTTTGGAAGAAAGTTAAGTGAAAAGTTTAGGAGAAATAAGAAACTAGACCGGAAGGATGTGAATAAGGAAAGACGTGGATGTAAGAGTGGAAATGTTAATGTTTGAGAGGTAAGGGAGTTGCTGAGGCAAAAGGAGGAGGTGAAATAAAGATGGAGAGCGTAATTTGAAGATCTGATGAATGTTGAAGAAGGGTAGACAGCAGGTATTACATGCCTGGGTATGAAGGATGGAAGGAAGAGGATACAAGTACAGGAGCCTATTGCAAAAAGGGAGGTAAGATGGGCAATAATGAGGCTGAGGGTAGGAAAGGCACCTGGAGTGGATAGGACTACGGCTGAAATGCTGAAGTATGGAAGAGAAAGTGTGATACAGTGGATGCATCTTAGATGTAATTTAACATGGAAAAGAAGATTGTGTATGAGGGTTGGATGAAAGCTATTATTGTTCCTTTATTCAAAGGAAAAAGTACTAAGGATGTATGTTGCAATTACAGGGGAATAAGTCTGTTAAGTATACCTGGAAAGTGTATACAAGAATGTTGATTGACAAAGCGAAGGGAAGTGACTGAAGGCAGAAACAGTGAGGGGCAAGAGAGTTTTAGGAAAGGTAGGGGAAGTGTGGATGAGATTTTTTTTGGTGAAAACTACGGAAAAATATCTAACGCAAAGTAAGGCATTGTATGCAGCTTTCATGGATTTCAGAAAGCGTATGACTGAATCCAGTGGAACGCTTTATGGGATGTGTTTTAGGCTGAGTGGTACAGGGGCACAAATGTTGGATGGTGTGAGAGCCTTCTGTAGGGGAGTAAATGCATGTGCAAGAGTGGATGGAGAGTTGAGCGAGTTTCGGTATAAGTGTTTGTGTGAGGCAGGGCTGTTTCATGATGTCATCTTGGGTTTTATTGCATATATATATATATATATATATATATATATATATATATATATATATATATATATATATATATATTTTGCTTTGTCGCTGTCTCCCGCGTTAGCGAGGTAGCGCAAGGAAACAGACGAAAGAATGGCCCAACCCAACCACATACACATGTATATACATACACGTCCACACATGCAAATATACATACCTATACATCTCAATGTATACATATATATACACACACAGGCATATACATATATACACATGTACATAATTCATACTGTCTGCCTTTATTTATTCCCATCGCCACCTTATCACACATGTAATAACAACCTCCCTCCCCCCTCATGTGTGCGAGGTAGCGCTAGGAAAAGACAACAAAGGCCACATTCGTTCACACTCAGTCTCTAGCTGTCATGTAATAATGCACCGAAATCGCAGCTCCCTTTCCACATCCAGGCCCCACAGAACTTTCCATGGTTTACCCCAGACGCTTCACATGCCCTGGTTCAATCCATTGACAGATCGTCGATCCCGGTATACCACGTCGTTCCAATTCACTCTATTCCTTGCACGCCTTTCACCCTCCTGCATGTTCAGGCCCCGATCACTCAAAATCTTTTTCACTCCATCTTTCCACCTCCAATTTGGTCTCCCACTTCTCCTCGTTCCCGCCACCTCTGACACATATATCCTCTTGGTCAATCTTTCCTCACCCATTCTCTCCATGTGACCAAACCATTTCAAAACACCCTCTTCTGCTCTCTCAACCACACTCTTTTTATTACCACACAACTCTCTTACCCTTACATTACTTACTCGATCAAACCACCTCACACCACATATTGTCCTCAAACATCTCATTTCCAGCACATCCACCCTCCTGCGCACTACTCTATCCATAGCCCATGCCTCGCAACCATACAACATTGTTGGAACCACTATTCCTTCAAACATACCCATTTTTGCTTTCCGAGATAATGTTCTCGACTTCCACACATTCTTCAAGGCTCCCAGAGTTTTCGCCCCCTCCCCCACCCTATGATTCACATCCGCTTCCATGGTTCCATCCGCTGCCAGATCCACTCCCAGATATCTAAAACACTTTACTTCCTCCAGTTTATATATATATATATATATATATATATATATATATATATATATATATATATATATATATATATATATATAAAGGAGGGCAAGGAATAGAGTGAATTGGATCGATGTGGTATACCGGGGTTGACGTGCTGTCAGTGGATTGAATCAGGGCATGTGAAGCGTCTGGGGTAAACCATGGAAAGCTGTGTAGGTATGTATATTTGCGTGTGTGGACGTATGTATATACATGTGTATGGGGGTGGGTTGGGCCATTTCTTTCGTCTGTTTCCTTGCGCTACCTCGCAAATGCGGGAGACAGCGACAAAGCAAAAAAAAAAAAAAAAAATATATATATATATATATATATATATATATATATATATATATATATATATATATATATATATATATATATATATATGGATGAGGTGATAAGAGAAATGAAAGCAAAAGTGTGGTGGTGAGATTTGGTGGCTAGTGACAAGCCTGTTTGTGGATGATACTGTGTTGTTTGTTGAGAGTGAAGAGGAGTTGCAGAAGGTTGTAAAGCTTCTTATAATGTGTGTAAGTGTAAACGATTGAAGGTAAATGTGAGTAAAATAAAGTAATGGTGTTTGAAAGGAAACAAGGGGAAAGTATAGATTTTACAAAACCCCATAGTGTGGAAGGGGGAAGCCACTAAACTGTGTTATAGTTACGTCGGGAGAAAGACTGGGGGAGGTGAGAGACTAAGTATCTGGGAGCTGTGTTGGGTAAGAGTAGTGATATGGGAAGGAGCAATCCAGGGTAGAGGCGTCACTGGGTCTCTTAATAGAATAATGAAGGGTAGAGGTGTGATATATGGAAGTGAATAGAGGATTAAGGGACAGTATAAACCTCCCAACCCTGACCTCTGCTGCTAAAACATGGACATGGAATGAGTCACAGAAGTCAAGAATCAAGGCTGTGGAAATAAGATATTTGAGAGGAACGTGTGGTATGACTAAATGGCATGAAGAAAGAAATGAAGGGGGTTGTATGAGAGATGTGGTATGGCAAGGAATGCAAAGGGAATGAAAGGTATGGTGGTAGAGTGGGTGAAACGTAATTCCAATGAGATGGTTTGGGCATGTGGAAAGAATGAGAAACTGGGGGTTTACAAGGAGAGTGGATGATAGTACAATTAAAGGGGTTGATGTAAGTGGAGGACAACCTGTGACATGGGCAAATAGGGTGTAGGAATACTGGAGGAAGAGAAACAGTGGAGGAATACGTGAAATGGAGACGTGTAAGGACAAGGATAAGTGGAGACTTCTCTTTTGCTGTGGCTATCCTTTTAATGGTAGTTCCTGGAGAGAAAAGGCGTCAGAGATCCAAAGAGATGGAGTCAGATGCCCACATTGCTGTCGTGGTTAAACTTCATCGACCCAAAAACACTATGAAGCGCAATGTTACTACCTATCATTCAGCGAGAACGACTTAGAAAGTGTTTAGAGTGATATGGGAAGTGGTTAAGCCGAGCAGTTATGCCTGGAATGAGGCCATAACTGTCGTCCAATGAACCCTCAGTTCGTCTGTAAATGTCTTTGTCTGGGATTTTCCCGACATTATAGTCTTCATAAGGAGAGGGAACTACCTTACCATCGTGTTCTGAGTCAAGACCTGTACGTCATGTGGAGGATTAGATTTGAACAAGTTCAACACACTTCGCAGAATACATTCTACAGTCCACAACAATATAGGAAGATGGAAACACTGATATGGTTGATATCCAACATTGGACTGTGAGGGAGAGTGAAGTTCATATGGGATGGTTATGGCTCAAGTTTAGGCTGTGGTCTGTACAAAGCAGCAGCGAAGTCCCATGGGAACAAATACCAAGATGAAATGTCGAAGTAATCAGTAGACTCGTGTGACTATTGTGGCCCATCTACAGAAACTATAGTTCGTGGACGTAATGTCCCACCTGACCCTATGGGTATAGGAGGCCGATCCATAGGCAACATGCAGATCTCAACGGTGTTCCAGACGTACCTCGAGACTCATCCTCACATTGAGGTTGTAATCAACGATTCCACAGCGAGAGCGCTGGTGCTACTGATCCAACAGATACCACCGAACGTAATCGTGAAGGATTTAGTTTTCTAAAGAAAAAGAAAAACTCTCATTGATGCTTGGTCTTTCCAAGACATTGTTCTAAATTTGATGATGACTTGGCTCATCCCCTTGGTGAGGAAGAATATTCCAATCTTAAAGATCTCTCGATGGATCTTAATGTTGTAATCATTAATCCCGATAAAGGAAATGGAGCTGTTCCAGTAAATAGAGATGATTATGCACAAGGAATTTTAAGAATACTGAAGGATAGAACTAGATATATAAAGACTGATTGTGATACAATTTTTCCAAAAAAATGAAATTTGAAGTTAAAGCTAACTAGATTCTATAGGAATCTAGGACGTATTCATTGTTATGCCAAAGGTGCATAAGGAAAAGATTGTCCCCTGAAACTTTTTACACTCACCTGCGATTAGTACTTTAGAGTCACATTGTAGCTAAATGGTTAGGCCCAGTTATTTCACCGATAACAAAATAAAGAATCTCTCTCTCTCTCTCTCTCTCTCTCTCTCTCTCTCTCTCTCTCTCTCTCTCTCTCTCTCTCTCTCTCTCTCTCTCTCTCAAATGTAAAAGAAATACATTCAATTCGGATTTCAGTAGTTGTGTTATGGCCAGCTTCAACGTAACGTCTTTGTTTACAAGCATCCCTCCCAAAGGGAAAGAACCCAGCAATATTAACAACCTATATCGAGCGATACACAAACACACTTCATGAATTAACCACATAACTATCATCTCTGTTATCTAGTGACTGTTTTCCTTGTGTTCACTGGCGCTACATCTAGACAAACGAATAATGGGATAAAGGGTTCCCTCACTGAGGTCAGCAATAGCTAATACATTCTTGTCTCTAGGAAGTGAAGCGGTGGTTGGAGGAATGGTCATCACATGTCAAATCTTCGTTATGTAGACAATGTGTAGACGATACCTTGTATGTAGACGATACGTTGTTTGGTTTTTAAGTCTATGGACGATAGTCTTTTATTGTGGAATTAGTTGAACAACCTAACGTAATAACATTGAGTTGTGACATCGGATGTGGGAAAGAATGAGACACTCTCTGTTCTTGATATTAAGATCTTTAAATGTGGCAATTCCTTCACAATGTTGATATATATAGAAAGCCAACATTATTGATCTTTGCATGAAATATACTTCTTCTTATCTCGATCGAATGTAAACACAACTTGGTGGTAACCCTGGCCACACAGACATATGTGTTCTGATGATCTTAAAATTCCATTGAAAAGTATTTTGCATAAGAACAGTTTTCCTTTAGATTTCATCAATGCATTAGTAAACCACTGAACAAACCATCATGTCCATCAGGAAAACCATGAATTGTGTCTAGGTATGTCATAAATTTTCCAGTGTTGTCCACTGGGAAGAGCGGTTATACACTTCATAAGAAAATAACTAAATGGTTACTTAAGAAAATAACTAAATAATTACCTCATGATTTTCACGAACAAGACCACATTACATTAGTTTTAAATACAATTCAGTCCTTTCTTTAAGATTACAATAGTTTTAAGTACAATTCAGTCCTTTCTTTAAGATTACAATAGTTTTAAGTACAATTCAGTCCTTTCTTTAAGATTACAATAGTTTTAAATACAATTCAGTCCTTTCTTTAAGCTCAAAGGTGTTAGTCCTACGAAGTTGGAATCGTCAGTCGTCTACAAGTATATGTACAACAGCTGAAATACTTTGTATATTGGCAAGACGAAGCGACACCATCGTACTCGCAATACTGAGCACCCTGGCCGGTCAGTACGAACGAACTGCCTAAGTACCAAACACTCACTCCTCCCTCCCTCCTCCTCCTCAGTACTACGCTTCCGACAACGGCCACTCATTGTGGGCAGCGAGCTCCTCGGTGCTGGCCAGTAGCTCATGAGACATCGAGCTGTTAATACAGGAGTCCCACCTATCCTACAGGAACAATGAGGTATCAACAGAGTTTTGTGTTCTTGAATAGGTTTTATTAGATTTAAGTAGACCTGTGTGGTTGTCTTGCAATGTATATTTCAACCTTAGGGTATCTAACAAAGAACTAGAAGTATTTCAATTCTCGACTAAAAAATATTGTCTCCATTGAGTTATTATGTAAGTCACTTTCTAATATATTTTCGATAAAGTAGGAAGTCATAAATTTTCTTTAGTCTCCCTCGATTATTCATAACACGTCAGGCTTTTATGATATATATTATTCAAGGAACATCTTACATTTTATGCCTTTAGCGTAAACTAATGATGTACATATTGCAGGCACGTTGTCTTTTCTTTATAGGCTCTGCTAATTGTATGAATAATTACCGAAAAGCAATAGAACCAAAAATGTTCATGCAATCCCTAGTGATTCGTTTTCTTTTGCGACCTCATTTTCCGTGCAAAACATGCGTCGCTGGTATATATATATATATATATATATATATATATATATATATATATATATATATATATATATATATATATATTATCCCTGGGGATAGGGGATTAAGAATACTTCCCACTTATTCCCTGAGTGTCGTATAAGGCGACTAAAAGGGGAGGGAGCCGGGGGCTGGAAATCCTCCCCTCTCGTTTTTTTTTTTTAATTTTGCAAAAGAAGGAACAGAGTGGGGCCAGGTGAGGATATTCCAAAAAAGGCCCAGTCCTCTGTTCTTAACGCTACCTCGCTAACGCGGGAAATGGCGAATAGTTTAAAAGAAAAAGAAACATATAAAAAAAAAAAATATATATATATATATATATATATATATATATATATATATATATATATATATATATATATATATGTATATATTACAGAGGTATAAGTTTGTTGAGTATTCCTGGTAAATTATATGGGAGGGTATTGATTGAGAGGGTGAAGGCACGTACAGAGCATCAGATTGGGGAAGAGCAGTCTGGTTTCAGAAGTGGTAGAGGATGTGTGGATCAGGTGTTTGCTTTGAAGAATGTATGTGAGAAATACTTAGAAAAGAAATGGATTTGTATGTAGCATTTATGGATCTGGAGAAGGCATATGATAGAGTTGATAGAGATGCTCTGTGGAAGGTATTAAGAATATATGGTGTGGGAGGCAAGTTGTTAGAAACAGTGAAAAGTTTTTATCGAGGATGTAAGGCATGTATACGTGTAGGAAGAGAGGAAAGTGATTGGTTCTCAGTGAATGTAGGTTTGCGGCAGGGGTGTGTGGTGTCTCCATGGTTGTTTAATTTGTTTATGGATGGGGTTGTTAGGGAGGTGAATGCAATAGTTTTGGAAAGAGGGGCAAGTATGAAGTCTGTTGTGGATGAGAGAGCTTGGGAAGTGAGTCAGTTGTTGTTCGCTGATGATACAGCGCTGGTGGCTGATTCATGTGAGAAACTGCAAAAGCTGGTGACTGAGTTTGGTAAAGTGTGTGAAAGAAGAAAGTTAAGAGTAAATGTGAATAAGAGCAAGGTTATTAGGTACAGTAGGGTTGAGGGTCAAGTCAATTGGGAGGTAAGTTTGAATGGAGAAAAACTGGAGGAAGTAAAGTGTTTTAGATATCTAGGAGTGGATCTGGCAGCGGATGGAACCATGGAAGCGGAATTGAATCATAGGGTGGGGGAGGGGGCGAAAATCCTGGGAGCCTTGAAGAATGTGTGGAATTCGAGAACATTATCTCGGAAAGCAAAAATGGGTATGTTTGAAGGAATAGTGGTTCTAACAATGTTGTATGGTTGCGAGGCGTGGGCTATGGATACCAGAGTTGTGCGCAGGAGGGTGGATGTGCTGGAAATGAGATGTTTGAGGACAATGTGTGATGTGAGGTGGTTTGATCGAGTGAGTAATGTAAGAGTGAGAGAGATGTGTAGAAATAAAAAGAGCGTGGTTGAGAGAGCAGAAGGGGGTGTTTTGAAATGGTTTGGGCACATGGAGAGAATGAGTGAGGAAAGATTGACCAAGAGGATATATGTGTCGGAGGTGAAGGGAACGAGAAGAAGTGGGAGACCAAATTGGAGGTGGAAAGATGGAGTGAAAAAGATTTTGAGTGATCGGGGCCTAAACATGCAGGAGGGTGAAAGGCGGGCAAGGAATAGAGTGAATTGGATCGATGTGGTTTACCGGGGTTGACGTGCTGCCAGTGGATTGAATCAGGGCATATGAAGCGTCTGGGGTAAACCATGGAAAGTTGTGTGGGGCCTGGATGTGGAAAGGGAGCTGTGGTTTCGGGAATTATTGCATGACAGCTAGAGACTGAGTGTGAACGAATGGGGCCTTTGTTGTCTTTTCCTAGCGCTACCTCGCACACATGAGGGGGGAGGGGGATGGTATTTCATGTGTGACGAGGTGGCGATGGGAATAAATAAAAGCAGACAGTGTGAATTGTGTGCATGGGTATATATGTATGAGTCTGTGTGTGTATATATATGTGTACATTGAGATGTATAGGTATGTATATTTGCGTGTGTGGACGTGTATGTATATACATGTGTATGGGGGTGGGTTGGGCCATTTCTTTCGTCTGTTTCCTTGCGCTACCTCGCAAACGCGGGAGACAGCGACAGAGCAAATTAATAAATAAATAGAAAAGCAAATGGATTTGTATGTAGCATTTATGGGTCTGGAGAAGGCATATGATAAAGTTGATAGAGATGCTCTGTGGAAGGTATTAAGAATATATGGTCTGGGAGGCAAGTTGTTAGAAGCAGTGAAAAGTTTTTATCGAGGATGTAAGGCATTTGTACGTGTAGGAAGAGAGGAAAGTGATTGGTTCTCAGTGAATGTAGGTTTGCGGCAGGGGTGTGTGATGTCTCCATGGTTGTTTAATTCTTTTATGGATGGGGTTGTTAGGGAGGTGAATGCAAGAGTTCTGGAAAGAGGGGCAAGTAAGAAGTCTGTTGTGGATGAGAGAGCTTGGGAAGTGAGTCAGTTGTTGTTCGCTGATGATACAGCGCTGGTGGCTGATTCATGTTAGAAACTGCAAAAGCTGGTGACTGAGTTTGGTAAAGTGTGTGAAAGAAGAAAGTTAAGAGTAAATTTGAATAAGAGCAAGGTTATTAGGTACAGTAGGGTTGAGGGTCGAGTCAATTGGGAGGTAAGTTTGAATGGAGAAAAACTGGAGGAAGTACATTGTTTTAGATATCTGGGAGTGGATTTGGCAGCGGATGGAACCATGGAAGCGGAAGTGAATCATAGGGTGGGGGAGGGGTCGAAAATCCTGGGAGCCTTGAAGAATGTGTGGAATTCGAGAACACTATCTCGGAAAGCAAAAATGGGTATGTTTGAAGGTATAGTGGTTCGAACAATGTTGTATGGTTGCGAGGCGTGGGCTATGGATAGAGTTGTGCGCAGGAGGGTGGATGTGCTGGAAATGAGATGTTTGAGGACAATGTGTGGTGTGAGGTGGTTTGATCAAGTAAGTAATGTAAGGGTAAGAGAGATGTGTGGAAATAAAAAGAGCGTGGTTGAGAGGGGAGAAGAGGGTGTTTTGAAATGGTTTGGGCACATGGAGAGAATGAGTGAGGAAAGATTGACCAAAAGGATATATGTGTCGGAGGTGGAGGGAACGAGGAGAAGTAGGAGACCAAATTGGAGGTGGAAAGATGGAGTGAAAAAGATTTTGAGTGAACGGGGCCTGAACATGCAGGAGGGTGAAAGGCGGGCAAGGAATAGAGTGAATTGGATCGATGTGGTTTACCGGGGTTGACGTACTGTCAGTGGATTGAATCAGGGCATGTGAAGCGTCTGGGGTAAACCATGGAAAGTTGTGTGGGGCCTGGATGTGGAAAGGGAGCTGTGGTTTCGGGCATTATTGCATGACAGCTAGAGACTGAGTGTGAACGAATGGGGCCTTTGTTATCTTTTCCTAGCGCTACCTCGAACACATAAGGGGGGGGGGGGGGGATGGTATTCCACGTGCGGCGAGGTGGCGATGGGAATGAATAAAGGCAGACAGTGTGAATTGTGTGCATGGGTATATATGTATGTGTCTGTGTGTGTATATATATGTGTACATTGAGATGTATAGGTATGTATATTTGCGTGTGTGGACGTGTGTGTATATACATGTGTATGGGAGTAGGGTGGGCCATTTCTTTCGTCTGTTTCCTTGCGCTACCTCGCAAACGCGGGAGACAGCGACTAAGCAAAATAAATAATAAATAAATAATATATATATATATATATATATATATATATATATACATATGTATATATATATATATATATATATATATATATATATATATATATATATATATATATATATATATACATAAAGCATTATTTTATATGTATTTTATCAAAATGAATTTCTAAAATAGAATATTTAAATCTGTATTAAGAGCGCTGAATAGCCTCAAAAGCTCCAGTGCTTGACTTATAAACCCAAATTCTATAATCCTGTCCAATCCTCCTGTTTATGTTTACCTCCCATTTCCATTACATTCAATTGTACTGAACATTTTTTTTTCTATTTCATTTCTTATGTTATTTGAATTACGGAATTCTTCTGTTGGTTTCCTGTGTTAATCCATTGTCATATGAGAATATTTAGCCTTATATATATATATATATATATATATATATATATATTTTTTTTTTCTTTTTTTTTTTTTTATACTTTGTCGCTGTCTCCCGCGTTTGCGAGGTAGCGCAAGGAAACAGACGAAAGAAATGGCCCAACCCCCCCCCCCCCCCCCCCAATACACATGTACATACGTCCACACACGCAAATATACATACCTACACAGCTTTCCATGGTTTACCCCAGACGCTTCACATGCCTTGATTCAATCCACTGACAGCACGTCAACCCCTGTATACCACATCGCTCCAATTCACTCTATTCCTTGCCCTCCTTTCACCCTCCTGCATGTTCAGGCCCCGATCACACAAAATCTTTTTCACTCCATCTTTCCACCTCCAATTTGGTCTCCCTCTTCTCCTCGTTCCCTCCACCTCCGACACATATATCCTCTTGGTCAATCTTTCATCACTCATTCTCTCCATGTGCCCAAACCATTTCAAAACACCCTCTTCTGCTCTCTCAACCACGCTCTTTTTATTTCCACACATCTCTCTTACCCTTACGTTACTTACTCGATCAAACCACCTCACACCACACATTGTCCTCAAACATCTCATTTCCAGCACATCCATCCTCCTGCGCACAACTCTATCCATAGCCCACGCCTCGCAACCATACAACATTGTTGGAACCACTATTCCTTCAAACATACCCATTTTTGCTTTCCGAGATAATGTTCTCGACTTCCACACATTTTTCAAGGCTCCCAAAATTTTCGCCCCCTCCCCCACCCTATGATCCACTTCCGCTTCCACGGTTCCATCCGCTGACAGATCCACTCCCAGATATCTAAAACACTTCACTTCCTCCAGTTTAAAACTGGCAGGAAATGAGTCCGAAGTAAAATAAAGGGCTGTAAAATAAAATTTTTGGGGAAAACGGGGTTACAAATGGCATGAAGAAAGAAAAAAGGGGGTTGATAAGGTGGGTAGGAAGGTGCAAAGGGAAAAAAAGGGATGGGGTAGGTGGGTAAAACGTAATCCAAGAGAGGGTTTGGGATGTGGAAAGAATGGAAAAACTGGGGGTTTACAAGGAGAGGATGATGAAAATTTAAAAGGGGGTTGAGTAAGGGGAGGAAAACCCTTTGGACTGGGCAAATAGGTGTGGGAAAATGGGGGGAGAGAAACGTGGGGGAAATACGTAAATGGGAGGGTTAAGGAAAAGGGATAAGTGGGATTCTCTTTGCTGTGGCATCCTTTAAGGGTATTTTCCCGGAGAGAAAAGGCTCAGAGATCCAAAGAGAGGGTCGATGCCCCACAATGTGTCGGGTTAAACTTCATCGCCCCAAAAACCCCTAGAAGCGCAAGTTCTACCTACAAATTCGGGGGGCGGAACGACTTAGAAAGTGTTTAGAGTGATAGGGGAAGAAGTTAACCCCGAGCATTTTCCCTGAATAGGCCAAACGTCGTCCATAAACCCTCAGTTCGTTGTAAATGTCTTTGTCTGGGATTCCCGACATTATAGTTTTTATAGGAGGGGAATACTTACCATCGGTTCGGTCAGACCTGTCGTTTGGAGGTTTAGTTTTGACAAGTTCAAAACCCCTTCGCAAAAAATACATTCTACGTCCACAACAATATGGGAAGTGGAAACCCCTGAAAAGGTTGATATCCAAACTTTGGACGGGGGGAGTGAAGTTCATATGGGTGTTATGGTAAGTTTAGGCTGTGGTTTTTACAAAGGCAGCAGCGAAGGGCCCCAGGGGAAAACAAAAACCAAAGAAATTTCGAAGTAAATCTAGACCGTGTGACTATTGGGCCCATCTCAGAAACAATAGTTTCGTGGACGAAGTCCCCCCTTTTAAACCCCTTGGGAAAAGGGCCCCCGACCCGGGCCATGCAGATCTAAACCGGTTTTTGTTCCGACGTACCCGGACTCTTCCTCACATTGAGGTTGTAATCCGCCCCCCGGAAAGCGTGGTGCTACGACCAACAGATCCACCGAAAATAATGTGAAGGATTTAGTTTTTCAAAAAAAAGAAAAACTTCATTAGATTTGGGCTTTCCCAAAAAATGTTTTAAATTGTGAAAAACTTTGGCTCATCCCCCTTTTTGGGGGGAAGAATATTCCAATCTTAAAAAATCTCTCGGGATTTAATGTTGTAAAACAAATCCGTTTAAAAGGGAAAAAGGGGCTGTTCCATAAATAAGATGATTATGCCAAAAATTTTTTGAAACTGAAGAAAATAGATATATAAAGCTGATTTTGATACAATTTTTCCAAAAAAAATGAAAATTTTAAGTTAAAAAACTGATTTTATAGGAATCTAGGAGTATTCATTTTTAGCCAAAGGGCATAAAGGAAAAGATTGTCCCCCGAAACTTTTTACATCACCCGCGATTTGTACTTTAAGTCACATTGTGCTAAATGGTTAGGCCCCCGTTATTTCCCGAACCAAAAAAAGAAATTCATAAAAATCTCTCTCTCTCTCTTCTCTTCTCCCTCTCTTCCTTCTCTCTCTCTCTCTCTCAAAGTAAAAGAAAACATTCAAAAACGGATTCAGAGTTGTGATGGCCAGCTTCACGAACGTTTTTTTTTACAAGCAAACCCTCCCGGGAAAGAACCCCCCAATAACCAAACCTTTTGGCAAAACACAAACACCTTCATGATTTAAACCCCTAATTTTCCTCTCTTTTACAAGGGCTGTTTTCCCTTTTGTTTACTGCGCTACTCAGACAAACGAAAATGGGATAAAAGGGGGCCCTCATGAGGGCGCAAAGCTAATACTTCTTGTCTCGGGGGAAGCGGTGGGGAGGTGGTCAATCACATGAAATTTCGTTTGTAGACAAAGTGTAGACATACCTTTTTTTGTAGACGAACTTGTTTGGTTTTAGCTAGGACGAATCTTTTAGTGGAATTAGTTGCAACTAAATAATAACATTGGTTGGCATCGGGGTGGGAAAGAATGAGACACCTCGTTCTTGATAAAGAAACTTTTAAAATGGAATTCCTTTTTTTTAAATGTTGAAAAATTTAAAAAAAAGGGCCAAAAATTATTTTTTTTGCGAAATATACTTCTTCTTAAAATCGATCAATGTAAAAAAAACTGGTGGTAACCCTGGGGCCCGACATAATTTGGTTTCGATGATCAAAATTTCCCTTGAAAATTATTTTTGCATAAGAACAGTTTTCCTTTTTGATTTTATCATGCTTTGTAAACCACGAAAAAACCCTCATGCCACAGGGAAAACCAGGTTGTTCTAGGTATTCATAAAAATTTTCCAGGGCCACGGGACGATCACCCTTTTAAAAAAAAAAAACTAATGTTACTTTGAAAAAATAAAAATTAAAACCTCATGATTTTCCGAACAAAATAACATTAATTATTTTTACAATTCAGTTTTTCTTTTAAATAAAAATAGTTTTTAAGTACAATTCAGTCCTTTTTTTTAAAAATTAAAAATGTTTTAAGTACAATTCATTTCCTTTTTTTAAGATTACAATGTTTTAAAAAAACAATTCAGCCTTTTTTTAAGCTCAAAGGGTTAGTCCTACGAAGTTGGATCGTCAGCGTCTACAAGTAATGTACAACAGCGAAATACTTTGAAAAATTGGCAAGACGAAGCGACACCTCTACTCGCAATACTGAGCACCCTGGCCGGTCAGTACGAACGAACCCCTAAGTACCAAAACCACTCCTCCCCCCCCTCCTTTCCCGTACAGATACACGTTTCCGAAACGGCCACTCTTTTGTGGGCAGCGAGCCCTCGGTGCGGGCAGTAGCTCAGAGACATCGAGTTTTTAATACAGGAGTCCCCCTATCCACAGGAACAATGAGGATAACAGAGTTTTGTGTTCTTGAATAGTTTTATTGTTTAAGTGACCGGTGGGGTTTGTCTTGCAAGATATTTCAACCTTAGGGTATTAACAAAGAATTTTAAAAGTATTTCTTTTCCGACAAAAAAATAGCCCATTGATTATTATGAAAGTCACCAATAATTTTCGATAAAATAGGAAGTCAAAACTTTCTTTAGTCTCCCCCCGATTAATTATAACACTCAGGCTTTTTTGAATAATTTTTTCAAGGAAAACTTTCATTTATGCCTTTAGCGTAAACTAATGATGTACAATTTCAGCACGTTTTCTTTTTTTTAAGGCCTGCTAATTGTATGAAAATTCCGAAAAAACAATAGAACCAAAAATGTTTATCAACCCTAGTGATTCGTTTTTTTTTTGCACCTAATTTTTTTCCGTGCAAAACATGCTCGCGGTATATAAAAATATAATATATATATATATAATATATATATAAATATATAATTTTTATTATTTAAATTTTCCCGGGGGTAGGGGTTAAGAATACTTCCCTTATTTTCCCGAGGCGAAAGGCGCTAAAGGGGAGGGGCCGGGGGCTGGAAATCCTCCCCCCGTTTTTTTTTTAAAATTTTTAAAAGAAGAAAAAGAGGGGGCAGGGGGGAACCAAAAAAAGGCCCGTCCTTGTTTTTTTCGCACCCCGCTAAAGCGGGAAATGGCAATAGTTTAAAAGAAAAAGAAATTATAAAAAAAAAAAAAATAAATTTTATTATATATATAATATTATTATATATATTTATGGGGGGGGAGGGGGGAAAATCCGGGGAGCCTTAAGAATGGGGGAATTCGAGAACATTACCCGGGAAAGAAAAAATGGGTATTTTGAAAGGAAAGTGGTTCAACAAGTTGTAGGGTTTGCGAGGCGGGGCTTGGAAAAAGAGTTGTGCGCGGGAAGGGTGGATGTGCTGGAAATGAGTTTTGGGGACAATGTGGGGGTGAGGTGGTTTGTCGGTGAGTAATGTAAGGGTGAGAGAGATGTGTAGAAATAAAAAACGGGGTTAAGAGCAGAAGGGGTGTTTTGAAATTTTTTTGGGCACAGGGAGAGAATGATGGGGAAAGATTGACCAAGAGGTTTTAATGTGTCGGAGGTGAGGGAACGAAAGAAGGGAGCCCAAATTTGGAGGGGGAAAGAGGAGTGAAAAAGTTTTTGAGTGATCGGGGTAAACTGCAGGAGGGGAAAGGCGGGCAAGGAATAGAGTGAATTGGATCGATGGGGTTTTCCCGGGGGTTTGACGGCTGCCAGGGATTGAATCAGGGCATTGAAGCGTCGGGGGTAAACCATGGAAAGTTGTGGGGGCCTGGTTTGGGGAAAAGGGAGCTGTGGTTTCGGGAATTTTGCATAAAACAGAGACTAAATGTGAACGAATGGGGCCTTTGTTGTTTTTTTCCTAGCGCTCCCTCGCACAAAAAGGGGGGGGAGGGGAGGGTATTTCATGGTGACGGGGGTGCGAGGGGAATAAATAAAAGCAGACAGTGTGAATTGTTCAGGGTATATATGTATGGTCTGTGTGTGTAATATAGTGTAATTGAAAGTATAGGTATGTTATTTTTTCTTGTGTGGACGTGTATGTATATACATGTGTATGGGGGGGGGTTGGGCCATTTCTTTCGTCCCCTTTCCCGCTACCTCGCAAACGCGGGAGACAGCGACAGAGCAAATTAAAAATAAATAGAAAAGAAATGGATTTGTATGTACATTTTTTGGGTCTGGAGAAGGCATATGAAAAGTTGATAGAGATGCTCTTGGAAGTATTAAGAATAATTTTTTGGAGGGAAGTTTTAGAACAGGAAAAGTTTTTTTCGAGATGTAAGGCTTTTGTACGTGTAGGAAGAGAGGAAAGTGATTGGGGTTTTCAGTGAATGTAGGGTTTGCGCAGGGGTGTGTATGTCTCCAGGTTTTTTAATTCTTTTAAAGGATGGGGTTTTAGGGAGGGGGAAAGAAGAGTTTTGGAAAGAGGGCAAGTAAGAAATCTGTTGTGGATGAGAGAGCTTGGGAAGTGAGTCAGTTGTTGTTCGCTGATGATACAGCGCTGGTGGGTGATTCATGTAGAAAATGCAAAAGCTGGTGACTGATTTTGGGAAAGGTGTGAAAGAAGAAAATTAAAAGTAAATTTGAAAAGAGCAAGGTTATTAGGTACAGAGGGTTAGGGTCAAATCAATTGGGAGGTAAGTTTGAATGGAGAAAAACTGAGGGGAAATAATTTTTTTAGAAAACGGGAGTGGATTGGCGCGGATGGAACCATGGAAGCGGGAAGGGGTCATAGGGGGGGGGAGGGCGAAAATCCGGGGGCCTTAAGAATGTGTGGGAATCGAGAACAATCTCGGAAACAAAAATGGGTATGTTTGAAGGATAGGGGGTTCAAAATGTTTTTTGGTTTCAGGCGGGGCATGGATAGAGTTTTGCGCAGGAGGGTGGGTGTGCTGGAATGAGATGTTTGGGGCAAGTGTGGTGTGAGGTGGTTTACAAGTAAGTAATGTAAGGGTAAGAGAGATTTTGGAAAAAAAAAAAGAGGTGGTTGAGAGGGGAGAAGAGGGGGTTTTGAAAAGGGTTTGGGCACAGGGGGAGAATGAGTGAGGAAAAATTGACCAAAAGATAAGTTCGGGGGTGGAGGGGAAGGGGAGAAGTAGGAAAAACCCAAAATTGAGGTGGAAAATGGAGTGAAAAAGATTTGAGTAACGGGGGTGAACAGCAGGAGGGTGAAAGGCGGGCAAGGGGTGAGTGAATTGGATCGATGTGGTTTTCCGGGTTTTCGTCTGTCAGTGGATTGAATCGGGGATGTGAAGCGTCTGGGGGAAACCCGGAAAGTTGTGTGGGGCCTGGATGTGGAAAGGGAGCAAAATGAATTTCTAAAATAGAATATTTAAATCTGTATTAAGAGCGCTGAATAGCCTCAAAAGCTCCAGTGCTTGACTTATAAACCCAAATTCTATAATCCAGTCCAATCCTCCTGTTTATGTTTACCTCCCATTTCCATCACATTCAATTGTACTGAACATTTTTTTTTCTATTTCATTTCTTATGTTATTTGAATTACGGAATTCTTCTGTTGGTTTCCTGTGTTAATCCATTGTCATATGAGAATATTTAGCCTTATATATATATATATATATATATATATATATATATATATATATATATATATATATATATATATATATATATTTTTTTTTTTTTTTTTTTTTTTTTTTTTTTTAAAATTTGTCGCTGTTTCCCGCGTTTGCGAGGTAGCGCAAGGAAACAGACGAAAGAAATTCCCCAACCCCCCCCATACACATGTACATACACACGTCCACACACACAAATATACATACCTACACAGCTTTCCATGGTTTACCCCGGACGCTTCACATGCCTTGATTCAATCCACTGACAGCACGTCAACCCCTGTATACCACATCGCTCCAATTCACTCTATTCCTTTCCCTCCTTTCACCCTCCTGCATGTTCAGGCCCCGATCACACAAAATCTTTTTCACTCCATCTTTCCACCTCCAATTTGGTCTCCCTCTTCTCCTCGTTCCCTCCACCTCCGACACATATATCCTCTTGGTCAATCTTTCCTCACTCATTCTCTCCATGTGCCCAAACCATTTTAAAACACCCTCTTCTGCTCTCTCAACCACGCTCTTTTTATTTCCACACATCTCTCTTACCCTTACGTTACTTACTCGATCAAACCACCTCACACCACACATTGTCCTCAAACATCTCATTTCCAGCACATCCATCCTCCTGCGCACAACTCTATCCATAGCCCACGCCTCGCAACCATACAACATTGTTGGAACTACTATTCCTTCAAACATACCCATTTTTGCTTTCCGGGATAATGTTCTCGACTTCCACACATTTTTCAAGGCTCCCAAAATTTTCGCCCCCTCCCCCACCCTATGATCCACTTCCGCTTCCATGGTTCCATCCGCTGACAGATCCACTCCCAGATATCTAAAACACTTCACTTCCTCCAGTTTTTCACCATTCAAACTCACCTCCCAATTGACTTGACCCTCAACCCTACTGTACCTAATAACCTTGCTCTTATTCACATTTACTCTTAACTTTCTTCTTCCACACACTTTACCAAACTCCGTCACCAGCTTCTGCAGTTTCTCACATGAATCCGCCACCAGCGCTGTATCATCAGCGAACAACAACTGACTCACTTCCCAAGCTCTCTCATCCCCAACAGACTTCATACTTGCCCCTCTTTCCAAGACTCTTGCATTTACCTCCCTAACAACCCCATCCATAAACAAATTAAACAACCATGGAGACATCACACACCCCTGCCGCAAACCTACATTCACTGAGAACCAATCACTTTCCTCTCTTCCTACACGTACACATGCCTTACATCCTCGATAAAAACTTTTCACTGCTTCTAACAACTTGCCTCCCACACCATATATTCTTAATACCTTCCACAGAGCATCTCTATCAACTCTATCATATGCCTTCTCCAGATCCATAAATGCTACATACAAATCCATTTGCTTTTCTAAGTATTTCTCACATACATTCTTCAAAGCAAACACCTGATCCACACATCCTCTACCACTTCTGAAACCACACTGCTCTTCCCCAATCTGATGCTCTGTACATGCCTTCACCCTTTCAATCAATACCCTCCCATATAATTTACCAGGAATACTCAACAAACTTATACCTCTGTAATTTGAGCACTCACTCTTATCCCCTTTGCCTTTGTACAATGGCACTATGCACGCATTCCGCCAATCCTCAGGCACCTCACCATGAGTCATACATACATTAAATAACCTTACCAACCAGTCAACAATAGAGTCACCCCCTTTTTTAATTAATTCCACTGCAATACCATCCAAACCTGCTGCCTTGCCGGCTTTCATCTTCCGCAAAGCTTTTACTACCTCTTCTCTGTTTACCAAATCATTTTCCCTAACCCTCTCACTTTGCACACCACCTCGACCCAAACACCCTATATCTGCTACTCTGTCATCAGACACATTCAACAAACCTTTAAAATACTCATTCCATCTCCTTCTCACATCACCACTACTTGTTATCACCTCCCCATTTACGCCCTTCACTGAAGTTCCCATTTGCTCCCTTGTCTTTCGCACCCTATTTACCTCCTTCCAGAACATCTTTTTATTCTCCCTAAAATTTACTGATAGTCTCTCACCCCAACTCTCATTTGCCCTTTTTTTCACCTCTTGCACCTTTCTCTTGACCTCCTGTCTCTTTCTTTTATACTTCTCCCACTCAATTGCATTTTTTCCCTGCAAAAATCGTCCAAATGCCTCTCTCTTCTCTTTCACTAATACTCTTACTTCTTCATCCCACCACTCACTACCCTTTCTAAACAGCCCACCTCCCACTCTTCTCATGCCACAAGCATCTTTTGCGCAATCCATCACTGATTTCCTAAATACATCCCATTCCTCCCCCACTCCCCTTACTTCCATTGTTCTCACCTTTTTCCATTCTGTACACAGACTCTCCTGATACTTCTTCACACAGGTCTCCTTCCCAAGCTCACTTACTCTCACCACCTTCTTCACCCCAACATTCACTCTTCTTTTCTGAAAACCCATGCTAATCTTCACCTTAGCCTCCACAAGATATATATATATATATATATATATATATATATATATATATATATATATATATATATATATATATATATATATATATATATATATATTCCAGCCTCGTAATTCACATGGATTCAATTATATACATTTGTTTGTCTATCATTTGCATGTAACTTTCATATTGATGATATTATGCAACAGTGCTGTGTGATTCTCTTTCGATTCTCTTTCGAAGTCTTTAAGATTTTTGAAACATCATCAGAGTTCGAGAGTACGAGTCTTCACCGTCTGGGTTCCTACAGTCCTGGTGTAATACTATGTCTTCCTCTCAGGTCGCTGTAGGAGGAATGCGGTGCCCGTTGGAAAAAATTCCCAGACCCGTCTAGTAACATGCACATGATACCGGCCCCCTCGACTTGCTAACCCATAGGCCAAAGCCTCTCTGGTGCACGTACTCCTCTCCGCTGATCATGAATGGGCTAAGAATCACACACAGGGACGTGAGGATGACGTAGTGGCTTCAGGACCGGTAAGTTACTCTCATTCGTTTTCTGTCTTGCTTCTTGTCTGCTTCTACAGCCCCCATCTGTGGGTAGTGTGTATAAGGTGATTTCACAACAAAACTACCTGGTTTCTTGTTCAAGCCCATGGTTTTTAATCTATCAGACCGGTAAAAGTGGCACGGGCATTGCTAATGGAGGCCAGCGCATTCGTTAATGGTGTAGCTAATATCGCATCTTCGCCAATAAAGGGTTCGATTCCAGTCCCTGAGGTATTCAGCCTCCTGGAAATACCAGGTTTATGTATCTTTGGTCATCCTCTTGTGCATGTGGAGCGCAGTACTTCTTCCAATAGATTTGGAAACCTCTTAAACCATTCTGTTTTGTTGGTAATTCTTGCGTCCGGATTGAACCTTTTCGCCTCTTCGTCTCCCTACGTCGACCCGTCATACATACGGGTTTTTATTACTTTGCCTACGTAGTCCACCGTGTTTATGATGACCACCACCGCCGGCAACCTGAGTGATGACTATGCTTTCATCTTTCCTGAACATCTTAAGGGTGAATTATAACGTCTTGGCAAAGCATTATGGTCACTGATTGTTAAATCCTGGGTGAAACCCTTTCCCGCATTGTACCTCGACTATTTATAATCACGTCTGTCTCTCCCTTCTTTTCGTATTTGATAGAGCCAGACGCAACTTTGTTGATCATAGGAATTTTCTTTTTATTAGACACACATGACATTTACTCTCAACACCATGAACATCAACACAGAAGCAACGCACAAGCTAAAAGGCTTCAAACAGTAGTTCAAGCAGATTTGGACAACATGAAGAATTTCTTCATAGTTTTATAAACGATTCGTTCGGTCCACATCAAACTTCACTTCATGTGCCTTAGTCTTCCAACCGTCTGAAAAACAAATATAACAGAGATACAAACCACATGAGGTAGTGCACCCAGAACTTGCTCTCAAGCAACTCCAGACATTTGACATCTACACCAAGAATCGAAGATCCTCCCAATACATTCCCACCTCCACAACCTCGGCAGTCACTTCTATACAACAGCACGAAACCCAGTCTCACCCAGGCCACTCCATAACTAACCACCATCTCTTATGTAGGCATAAGAAAAGCTTATCTTTATTTCACACTACAGCAATCCATACTCACAGATCCCCCGACCCTCAATAGAATACATGTGGAGTGAGACGATCATACAAACGCTAAACAACCTCCCTACCCACTCAATCTTAGACTCCACCGCAGCACACTCTCCAGATAAACACGAGTCTCACATTTCTATCTACGGTCGAGATATCACCCTTCCCCCACCACACTTTCAACGCCAGTTTCGGTATATCCCACGACCCTTCGTGTCTACGATGCAACTGGCCGAACGAAAACACCAAACACTTGCTACTGTATTACCCTGCTCTGTCAGCATGTTGCCTCACGACCAACATTACTACACTTGATGACCAATGGTCCTGACCTGTAAGAGCCACATACGGGAGCCTCATAATGGTAGAGGGAACTCTAAGACAGGAAGTATAAATAGATAGATAAACGGGTGAATAAGTGAATGAATAAATGAATAATGAATATCAGTTTATTCTTTTTCATACTTGATCGCCGTTTTCCACGTTAGCCGGGCAGTGCCAGGAACAGATGAAGATAGACTGCATTTGCTGACATACATTCCCTCTCTTTCACCACAGCTCCCTATCCACTTCCAGGCCCCACAGACCTTTCCATGGTTTACCCCGGACGTTTCACATGCTCTGGTTTAATTCATTGACAGCACGTCGACCCTAGCATACCACATCGTTTCAATTCACTTTATCCCGTGCACGTCTTTCAGCCTCCTGCATGTTCAGGCCCTGATCGCTTAAAATCTTATTCACTCCATTCTTCTACTTCCAGTGCGGTCTCTTTACTGTATGCACACACACACACACACACACACACACACACACACACACACACACACACCAGCCTGAGAAAAGTACCCATTAATCAACCAGCCTCAAGAAAAGGATGAAAACCTTGGCTGGGTGTGGGCCGACTGCCGCGCCCTGGATTCAAACCCGTATAGACCAGACACCGGGTGAGCCCATGTTGATTTTCGGCCAGTAACACTAACCACTCCACCACGGGGGCTCGCACCAACAGAATATTGGTCTGTGTGTATTCTATATGCAAAGTACAAGTGTGTGTGTGATTACCATTTGCGTATTTCGAGGAGAGGGTTTTACACTCGAGTTGCCCCGTCTCTTAACCTTATATACATATGTGTATAATCTTATATACATATGTCCACACACACACACACACACACACACACACACACACACCAGCCTAAGCCAGGTACCCATTTATCGACCATCCTCGAGGGGAGGATAAACACACGTGGGTTGGGTGTAGGCCAACTACCGTACCCAGAAATCGAACACATGCGGGCCCGACCCCAAGCTAGCCTGAGATGACTACCACCACAACAAACAAACTATTAACTCGGGCGCAGTTAGAACAGGGAGTAATGGCTCCGGCACCATCACAATATGTGCTTGCTCTCTTGGCCATCAAGGAGGGATTAATGGTTCAATATCCATGTAGAAAGGAGCAGCGATACACTACATGTGGATTTTGTTTGTGTTCTTCGGCGTCAGCGAGACGTATCCCAATGACTTATATATCCCTAAGACGTAGGATAGTAACCATGACACGATTAAGACGCTGTCTTTGAACTATGGCACCATTATAACTAAGAGTGTGGATCCTGGTGTCATTATGGCACGAATTAGTTACTTTAGCACCACACAGACAGGGTAGTGACTAGAGGCGTAAAGGAAAAACTGAGAACTTCGGCACAATAAGAATAGACAAGTGTATCCGGCATATCATGTAGTGACTGTAGCACCATCAAGACACAATCTAGTGATTGTAGCACCATTAAGACACAATATAGTGACTGTAGCTCTATCAAGACACAATCTAGTTACTGTAGCTTTATCAAGATACAATCTAGTTACTGTAGCACCATTAAGACCCAACCTAGTAACTGTAACACCATTAAGACACAACCTAGTGACTGTAGCACCATTAAGACACAATCTAGTGACTGTAACGCCATTAAGACACAACCTAATAACTGTAGCAATATTAAGACACAATTGAGTGACTATAGCACCATTAAGACACAATCGAGTGACTATAGCACCATTAAGACACAACCTAGTGACTGTAGCACCATTAAGACACAATCGAGTGACTATAGCACCATTAAGACACAACCTAGTGACTGTAGCACCATTAAGACACAATATAGTGACTGTAGTACAATTAAGACACAACCTAGTGACTGTAGTACTATTAAGACACAATCGAGTGACTATAGCACCATTAAGACACAACCTAGTGACTGTAGCACCATTAAGACACAATATAGTGACTGTAGTACAATTAAGACACAATATAGTGACTGTAGCACTATTAAGACACAATCGAGTGACTATAGCACCATTAAGACACAATCGAGTGACTATAGCACCATTAAGACACAACCTAGTGACTGTAGCACCATTAAGACACAATATAGTGACTGTAGTACAATTAAGACACAACCTAGTGACTGTAGTACTATTAAGACACAATCGAGTGACTATAGCACCATTAAGACACAACCTAGTGACTGTAGCACCATTAAGACACAATATAGTGACTGTAGTACAATTAAGACACAACCTAGTGACTGTAGTACTATTAAGACACAATCGAGTGACTATAGCACCATTAAGACACAACCTAGTGACTGTAGCACCATTAAGACACAATATAGTGACTGTAGTACAATTAAGACACAACCTAGTGACTGTAGTACTATTAAGACACAATCTAGTGACTATAGCACCATTAAGACACAACCTAGAGACTGTAGCACCATTAAGACACAATATAGGGACTGTAGTACCATTAAGACACAATATAGTTACTGTAGCACCATTATGACACAAACTAGTGACTGTAGAACCATTATGACACAAACTAGTGACTGTAGCACCATTAACATACATTCTAGTGACTTTGGCACCATTAGGACACAATCTAGTGACTGTAGCACCATTAAGACACAATCTAGTGACTGTAGCACCATTAAGACACAATCTAGTGACTGTAGCACCATTAAGACACAATCTAGTGACTGTAGCACCATTAAGACACAATCTAGTGACTATAGCACCATTAAGACACAACCTAGAGACTGTAGCACCATTAAGACACAATATAGGGACTGTAGTACCATTAAGACACAATATAGTTACTGTAGCACCATTATGACACAAACTAGTGACTGTAGCACCATTAAGACACAACCTAGTGACTGTAGCACCATTAACATTCATTCTAGTGACTGTGGCACAATTAGGACACAATATAGTGATTGTAGCACCATTAAGACACAATCTAGTGACTGTAGCACCATTAAGACATAATCTAGTGACTGTAGCACCATTAAGACACAATCTAGTGACTGTAGCATCATTAAGACTCAGTCTAGTGGCGGTATTCAAGAAAAAATGGTAACTGACGTCACAAAGACATATATGATTATGGCGTCGTAAAGGTACTGAGATAACTAGTGTCTCTGGCATCATCTAGACTGCATATAACATCTCTAGTGCCATTAAGATGTCTCCAGCACCATTAACGTGACTCTAGCATCACTAAGACTTCAGTTAGTAACTCTTGCACCATTAAGGTGACTCTAGCAACATCAAGACTTTAGTTAGAAACTCTTGCACCATTAAGGTGACTCTAGAACCATCAAGACTTTAGCTAGTAATTCTTGCACCATTAAGGTGGCTCTAGCACCATCAAGACTTTAGCTAGTAACTCGTGCACCATTAAGGTGACTCTAGAACCATCAAGACTTCAGCTAGTAACTCTAGCACTTTCAATGTGACTCAAGACATCAATTAATATCTCTAGCACCATTAAGGTGACTCTTGCACCATTAAGGTGACTCTAGCACCTTAAAGACAGTAACCCTAGCACCTCAAGACAGTCATATGTAACTGAAGCTCCATTAAGGTGAATCTAGCTCCATCAGGACAGTAATTAGCACCTCTAGCACCATTAAGGCACAATCTAGTGACTCTGACATCATTAAGTGAGACTAATGACTCCAGTACATGGAGGGAGAGAGAGAGTAATGACACCGGGATCATCAAAACAGACCAGTGACTTAAAGTCCACCTCACCAGACACACACCCATCAGAAGGTACACTCACCAGACACACACCCATCAGAAGGTACACTCACCAGACACACACCCATCAGAAGGTACACTCACCAGACACACACCCATCAGAAGGTACACTCACCAGGCACACACCCATCAGAAGGTACACTCACCAGACACACACCCATCAGAAGGTACACTCACCAGACACACACCCATCAGAAGGTACACTCCCCAGACACACACCCATCAGAAGGTACACTCACCAGACACACACCCATCAGAAGGTACACTCACCAGACACACACCCATCAGAAGGTACACTTCCCAGACACACACCCATCAGAGGGTACACTCACCAGACACACACCCATCAGAAGGTACACTCACCAGACACACACCCATCAGAAGGTACACTCACCAGACACACACCCATCAGAAGGTACACTTCCCAGACACACACCCATCAGAAGGTACACTCACCAGACACACACGGGTCACACTCTCCCGTCTACCCTCCCTCACCATTGAGATATCAACTGTTGGTTCTACTGCTACTAAGAGAGTGATTAGCACTACTATACGAGAAAGATGACTAGAGAGCTATCGAGGAACCACAGGTAGGTCACAGGTGCCTACACAGGTGATACATTGGTGAGAGATGGCAAACAAAAATGTTAACACAAGATGTAAGCCATTTGAAGAGGGAAATGCGAGACGCATATAAACCACACCTAATATACAGGTTTGACATGCGTAGGACACGTGAGCTACGTGTAGGGTATGGGTGACACGAGGCCAAAACACGTGTCAAACACACGGAAGACGTAGATACAAAATGAGAGATGAATTTTGTAAAACTGATGAAGGTATGATGACACAAAGATGAGGCACATGTGAGACACAGAGGAGACCGTGTGTGAGACACAGACGATACAGAGTCGAAACACACACACACACACACACGGGCAACGTCTCTAAAATACGGAGTAGGGCCACAGATTGCAAGACGGAGACACCCAGCTTTAATTACAGCACGTGTTGTTGAAGGGAGAAATTACTCCACTTTGATCCTTGGGTGTCAAGTGGCTCCCCTGTGAAGGGAGGCAGTTCTCCCAACACCGTCTGATACATGAGTCTCACCAGCGCGTGGCTGGGTACACACGATTCACTCCGTGGTTACCAGCTGGAGCGTTCCTAACTGTTGATAAACTCGGATGTGTTGATGAATCAGTTGGCAAATACACATTTCTTTCCTAAATCAATGGACATTAGTCATACACATTTCTCTGAGGAAGAGTCAGTTGGCAATACACATTTCTTTCTTATATCAATGGACATTAGTCATACACATTTCTTTGAGGAAGAGTCAGTTGGCAATACACATTTCTTTCCTAAATCAATGGACATTAGTCATACATATTTCTTTGAGGAAGAGTCAGTTGGCAAATACACATTTCTAACGTAAATCAATGGACATTAGTCATACACATTTCTTTGAGGAAGAGTCAGTTGGCAATACACATTTCTTTCTTATATCAATGGACATTAGTCATACACATTTCTCTGAGGAAGAGTCAGTTGGCAAATACACATTTCTTTCCTAAATCAATGGACATTAGTCATACACATTTCTTTGAGGAAGAGTCAGTTGGCAATACACATTTCTTTCTTATATCAATGGACATTAGTCATACACATGTCTCTGAGGAAGAGTCAGTTGGCAAA
>NC_092264.1:12030893-12148393 GCF_036320965.1 Panulirus ornatus
GTGGATTTAGCAGCTAATGGAACCATGGAAGCGGAAGTGAGTCATAAGGTGGGGGAGGGGGCGAAGGTTCTGGAAGCATTGAAGAATGTGTGGAAGGCGAGAACGTTATCTCGGAAAGCAAAAATGGGTATGTTTGAAGGAATAGTGGTTCCAACAATGTTTTATGGTTCGAGACATGGGTTATCGATAGGGTTGTGCGGAGGAGGGTGGATGTTTTGGAAATGAAATGTTTGAGGACAATATGTGATTTGAAGTGGTTTGATCGAGTAAGTATTGAAAGGGTATGAAACATTTGTGGTAATAAAAAGTGTGGTTGAGAGAGCAGAAGAGGGTATATTGAAATGGTTTGGTCACATGGAGAGAATGTGTGAGGAAAGATTGACAAAGAGGTTATATTGTCAGAGGTGGAGGGAACGAGAAGTGGGAGACCAAATTGCAGGTGGAAGGATGGAGTGAAAAAAAAAAAATTGAGCATTCGAGACCTGAGCATAGAGGAAGGTGAAAGGCGTGCAAGGAGTAGAATGAATTAGAACGATGTGGTATAATAGGGTCGACGCGCTGTCAATGGATTGAACCAGGACATGTGAAGCGTCTGGCGAAAACCATGGAAAGTTTTGTGAAGCCTGGATGTGGAAAGTGAGCTCTGGTTTCGGCGCATTACACATGACAGCTAGAGAGTGAGTGTGAACGAATGTGGCCTTTGTTGTCTCTTCGTAACGACACCTCTTTCTCGTGCGCGTGGGGGGATTGGTGCAATCTCATGTGTGGCGGGGTAGCGGTGGGAATGGACGAATGCAGTAAATATGAATATGTACATGCGTATGTGTGTATATGTCTGTGCATGTATATGTGTGTGTACGTTGAATGTATAGGTATGTATATGTACATGTGTAAGCGTTTATGTATATACATGTGTATGTGGGTGGGTTGGGCCTTCCTTTCGTCTGTTTCCTTGCGCTATCTTGCTAACGCGGGAGACAGCGACAATTTATGATAATGATAAAAAGTAATTACAATAATATATATATATATATATTATATATATATATATATATATATATATATATATATATATATATATATATATATATATGGGAGGTGAGTTTGAATGGAGAAAAACTGGAGGAAGTGAAGTGTTTTAGATATCTGGGAGTGGATCTGGCAGCGGATGGAACCATGGAAGCGGAAGTGGATCATAGGGTGGGGGAGGGGGCGAAAATTCTCGGAGCCTTGAAGAATGTGTGGAAGTCGAGAACATTATCTCGGAAAGCAAAAATGGGTATGTTTGAAGGAATAGTGGTTCCAACAATGTTGTATGGTTGCGAGGCGTGGGCTATGGATAGAGTGGTGCGCAGGAGGATGGATGTGCTGGAAATGAGATGTTTGAGGACAATGTGCGGTGTGAGGTGGTTTGATCGAGTAAGTAACGTAAGGGTAAGAGAGATGTGTGGAAATAAAAAGAGCGTGGTTGAGAGAGCAGAAGAGGGTGTTTTGAAATGGTTTGGGCACATGAAGAGAATGAGTGAGGAAAGATTGACCAAGAGGATATATGTGTCGGAGGTGGAGGGAACGAGGAGAAGAGGGAGACCAAATTGGAGGTGGAAAGATGGAGTGAAAAAGATTTTGTGTGATCGGGGCCTGAACATGCAGGAGGGTGAAAGGAGGGCAAGGAATAGAGTGAATTGGAGCGATGTGGTATACCGGGGTTGACGTGCTGTCAGTGGATTGAATCAAGGCATGTGAAGCGTCTGGGGTAAACCATGGAAAGCTGTGTAGGTATGTATATTTGCGTGTGTGGACGTATGTATATACATGTGTATGGGGGTGGGTTGGGCCATTTCTTTCGTCTGTTTCCTTGCGCTACCTCGCAAACGCGGGAGACAGCGACAAAGCAAAAAAAAAAAAAAAAAATATATATATATGGTTTATCTTTATTATTCATTTATCTTACTTAGTCGCTGTCCCCCGCGTTTGCGAGATAGCGTAAGGAAACTGACGAAAGAATGGACCAACCCACCTACATACACATGTATATACATAACGCCCACACACGCACATATACATACCTATACATTTCACCGTATACATACATATATATACACAGACATATACATATATACACTTGCACATACTCTTACTTGCTGCCTTCATCCTTTTCCGTCACCACACCGCCACACATGATACAGCATCCCCCTCCCCCTGCGCGCTCGCCAGATAGCGCTAGGCAAAGACAACAAAGGCCACATTCGTTCACACTCAGTCTCTCACTGTCATGTATAATGCACCGAAACCACAGCTCCCTTTCCACATCCAGGCCCCACAAAACTTTCCATTATTTACCCCAAACGCTTCAAATGACCTGGATCAATCCATTGACAGCACGTCGACCCCATGGAAGCGGAAGTGGATCATAGGGTGGGGGAGGGGGCAAAAATTTTGGGAGCCTTGAAAAATGTGTGGAAGTCGAGAACATTATCCCGGAAAGCAAAAATGGGTATGTTTGAAGGAATAGTGGTTCCAACAATGTTGTATGGTTGCGAGGCGTGGGCTATGGATAGAGTTGTGCGCAGGAGGATGGATGTGCTGGAAATGAGATGTTTGAGGACAATGTGTGGTGTGAGGTGGTTTGATCGAGTAAGTAACGTAAGGGTAAGAGAGATGTGTGGAAATAAAAAGAGCGTGGTTGAGAGAGCAGAAGAGGGTGTTTTGAAGTGGTTTGGGCACATGGAGAGAATGAGTGAGGAAAGATTGACCAAGAGGATATATGTGTCGGAGGTGGAGGGAACGAGGAGAAGAGGGAGACCAAATTGGAGGTGGAAAGATGGAGTGAAAAGGATTTTGTGTGATCGGGGCCTGAACATGCAGGAGGGTGAAAGGAGGGCAAGGAATAGAGTGAATTGGAGCGATGTGGTATACAGGGGTTGACGTGCTGTCAGTGGATTGAATCAAGGCATGTGAAGCGTCCGGGGTAAACCATGGAAAGCTGTGTAGGTATGTATATTTGCGTGTGTGGACGTATGTATGTACATATGTATGGGGGGGGTTGGGCCATTTCTTTCGTCTGTTTCCTTGCGCTACCTCGCAAACGCGGGAGACAGCGACGAGGTATAAAAAAAAAAAAAAAAATATATATATATATATATATATATATATATATATATATATATATATATGTGTGTGTGTGGTTTCAGAAGTGGTAGAGGATGTGTGGATCAGGTGTTTGCTTTGAAGAATGTATGTGAGAAATACTTAGAAAAGCAAATGGATTTGTATGTAGCATTTATGGATCTGGAGAAGGCATATGATAGAGTTGATAGAGATGCTCTGTGGAAGGTATTAAGAATATATGGTGTGGGAGGCAAGTTGTTAGAAGCAGTGAAAAGTTTTTATCGAGGATGTAAGGCATGTGTACGTGTAGGAAGAGAGGAAAGTGATTGGTTCTCAGTGAATGTAGGTTTGCGGCAGGGGTGTGTGATGTCTCCATGGTTGTTTAATTTGTTTATGGATGGGGTTGTTAGGGAGGTGAATGCAAGAGTTTTGGAAAGAGGGGCAAGTATGAAGTCTGTCGAGGATGAGAGAGCTTGGGAAGTGAGTCAGTTGTTGTTCGCTGATGATACAGCGCTGGTGGCTGATTCATGTGAGAAACTGCAGAAGCTGGTGACTGAGTTTGGTAAAGTGTGTGAAAGAAGAAAGTTAAGAGTAAATGTGAATAAGAGCAAGGTTATTAGGTACAGTAGGGTTGAGGGTCAAGTCAATTGGGAGGTGAGTTTGAATGGAGAAAAACTGGAGGAAGTGAAGTGTTTTAGATATCTGGGAGTGGATCTGGCAGCGGATGGAACCATGGAAGCGGAAGTGGATCATAGGGTGGGGGAGGGGGCGAAAATTCTCGGAGCCTTGAAGAATGTGTGGAAGTCGAGAACATTATCTCGGAAAGCAAAAATGGGTATGTTTGAAGGAATAGTGGTTCCAACAATGTTGTATGGTTGCGAGGCGTGGGCTATGGATAGAGTGGTGCGCAGGAGGATGGATGTGCTGGAAATGAGATGTTTGAGGACAATGTGCGGTGTGAGGTGGTTTGATCGAGTAAGTAACGTAAGGGTAAGAGAGATGTGTGGAAATAAAAAGAGCGTGGTTGAGAGAGCAGAAGAGGGTGTTTTGAAATGGTTTGGGCACATGGAGAGAATGAGTGATGAAAGATTGACCAAGAGGATATATGTGTCGGAGGTGGAGGGAACGAGGAGAAGAGGGAGACCAAATTGGAGGTGGAAAGATGGAGTGAAAAAGATTTTGTGTGATCGGGGCCTGAACATGCAGGAGGGTGAAAGGAGGGCAAGGAATAGAGTGAATTGGAGCGATGTGGTATACCGGGGTTGACGTGCTGTCAGTGGATTGAATCAAGGCATGTGAAGCGTCTGGGGTAAACCATGGAAAGCTGTGTAGGTATGTATATTTGCGTGTGTGGACGTATGTATATACATGTGTATGGGGGTGGGTTGGGCCATTTCTTTCGTCTGTTTTCTTGCGCTACCTCGCAAACGCGGGAGACAGCGACAAAAAAAAAAAAATATATATATATATATATATATATATATATATATATATATATATATATATATATATTTCTATTTTTTTTATTATACTTTGTCGCCTGTCTCCCGCATTTGCGAGGTAGCGCAAGGAAACAGACGAAAGAAATGGCCCAACCCCCCCCCATACACATGTATATACATACGTCCACACACGCAAATATACATACCTACACAGCTTTCCATGGTTTACCCCAGACGCTTCACATGCCTTGATTCAATCCACTGACAGCACGTCAACCCCGGTATACCACATCGCTCCAATTCACTCTATTCCTTGCCCTCCTTTCACCCTCCTGCATGTTCAGGCCCCGATCACACAAAATCTTTTTCACTCCATCTTTCCACCTCCAATTTGGTCTCCCTCTTCTCCTCGTTCCCTCCACCTCCGACACATATATCCTCTTGGTCAATCTTTCCTCACTCATTCTCTCCATGTGCCCAAACCACTTCAAAACACCCTCTTCTGCTCTCTCACCCACGCTCTTTTTATTTCCACACATCTCTCTTATCCTTACGTTACTCACTCGATCAAACCACCTCACACCACACATTGTCCTCAAACATCTCATTTCCAGCACCTCCATCCTCCTGCGCACAACTCTATCCATAGCCCACGCCTCGCAACCATACAACATTGTTGGAACCACTATTCCTTCAAACATACCCATTTTTGCTTTCCGAGATAATGTTCTCGACTTCCACACATTCTTCAAGGCCCCCAGAATTTTCGCCCCCTCCCCCACCCTATGATCCACTTCCGCTTCCATATATATATATATATATATATATATATATATATATATATATATATATATATATATATATATATATATATATATATATATATATATATCATAGGCTATATATATTTCAATAAAGTGCATATGAACATGCAATTTCATCGAACACATAATAGCCACAGCTCCCTTTCCACATCCAGGCCCCACAAAACTCTCCATGGTTTACCCCAGACGCTTCACATGCTCTGGTTCAATGCACTGACAGCACATCGACCCCGGTATACCACATCTTCCCAATTCACTCTATTCCTTGCACGCCTTTCACCCTCCTGCATGTTCAGGCCCCGATCACTCAAAATCTTTCTCACTTGATCCTTCCACCTTCAGTTTGGTCTCCCGCTTCTCCTTGTTCCATCCACCTCTGACACATATAACCTCGTTGTCAATCTTTCCTCACTCATTCTCTCCATGTGACCAAACTATTTCAACACACCCTCTTCTGCTATCTCAACCACACTCTTTTTATTACCACACATCTCTCATACTCTTTCATTACTTACTCGATTAAACCACCTCACGCCATAAATTGTCCTCAAACATTTCATTTCTAACACATCCACCTTCCTCCCTACAACCGTATCTCTAGCCCACGCCTCGCAACCATGTAACATTGTTGAAACCACTATTCCTTCAAACATACTCAATTTTGCTCTCCGAGATAACGTTCTGGCCTTCCACGCATTCTTCAACGCCCCCAGAACCTTCGCTTCCTCCCCCACCCTGTGACTTACTTCCGCTTCCATGGTTCCTTCAGCTGCTAAGTCCACTCCCTGGGAAGTGAGTTAGTTGTTGTGGGTGATTTGTGTGATAAACTGCAGAGGTTGGTGACTAATTTTGGAGACGTGTGTGAAAGGAGAAAGTTAAGAGTAAATATGAATAAGAGCAAGGTTATTAGGTACAGTAGAGTTGAGGAACAAGTTAATTGAGATGCAAGTTTGAATGGAGAAAAATCAGAGGAAGTGAAGTGTTTTAGATATCTGGGAGTGGGTTTAGCAGCGGATGGAACCATGGGAGCGGATGTGAGAGGGAGAAATGTGTGGAATAATTTGAGAAATGTGTGGAATGAGAGATCATTATCTATGAGGGCGAAGATGTATATTTTTGAATGTATATTAGTCTCAGTGGTGTTGGGTGATGAGAGTATGCGGAAGAGGGTGAATATGTTGGGAATATAATGCTCAAAAATAATGTATGTGAAGACGATTGACCAACTAATGAAGAACAGGGCAGGAAAGAGGAGTAGTGATGATGAAAAGGATGGTTGAGAGAGTTGAAGAGGGTGTGCTGAAACGATTTGGTCATATGAAGAGAATGGATTAATAAGGCAAGCAAGTGCGTGTATGTATCCAGTACTGAGGGCACTAGGAGACAGGGCACGCTGATGTGGAGATGGAGGGAGGGAGTTCAAGTTGCTATGAGTGATCAGGTCATTTCTTCCACGCGCTTTACTCTCTTGATAGAAGCTCTTCATTGCTCGTAACAACTTTCCTCCTCCACCATACATTAGTAACATCTTCCATAGAACATTGTCACATACAAATCTTCTTATCTCTCTAAGTATTTCTGGCACACATTCTACAAATCAAACACCTTATCCACACATCCTCCATCACGCCTGAAGCCACATTGTTCCTCCTTAGTTTGGAAATCTGTGCAAGCCACTATCCTCTCAGTCACTACTCTCCCATCCACCTTTCCAGGCATATATGATCTAATGTAATTTCTCGCCTATAGAAAGTCAGCCATTAGCTTCCTAATTGCTTTTCCCAGAACTATACAGACCACACTCGTTAGCAAGACCGGGCTGTTGTGCAGTGTCTGTTCCCTGTCTCCATCCTTGTAGACAGGCATGACGTTTGCCCTTTTCCACTCACTTGGCACTGCCTTTCTCCAGCGATGTGTTGAACGGTGTCTCAGAAGGGCCTGTCAAGTACCTGCACACACCCTCAGCACGTATGATGCAATTTCATTCGGACCATGAGCAAAATATGGGTCGAGGTCTTTTAGTATCTTCCTAAAGTCTTTTTTTTTTTTTAGATATTTCAATATTTTGTAAAATCTCCTCTCCACTCCGGCTCGCTGGTGATGGGGCAATAGTGTCTTCCACTGTGAAAACATTTTGGTACTTGTGATTCAGTTCTTCACGTGTCTTGACATCATCCACACCAGTTCAACCCTCTGAATCCCTTATCCTCGTTACCAGCTCTTTTAATGACTATATATTCCTGGTATCCCTGGGGATAGGGGAGAAAGAATACTTCCCACGTATTCCCTGCGTGTCGTAGAAGGTGACTAAAAGGGGAGGGAGCGGGTGGCTGGAAATCCTCCCCTCTCGCTTTTTTTTAATTTTCCAAAAGAAGGAACAGAGAAGGGTGAGGATATTCCCTCAAAGGCCCAGTCCTCTGTTCTTAACGCTACCTCGCTAACGCGGAAATGGCGAATAGTATGAAAGAAAGATATTCCTGATGAATCGAAGGACAGTTTCTGGTTTTATCCTGATATTTCTCAATATGATTTTCAAAGCTTCTGTCTTCCTCCTTTCTTAATCCTGTTACGTCCATTCCTTGCTCTCTTATACCTTGCAGATCTTGGCTGGCTGGAGTGTCGTCTGCATCTACGCCACTGCACATCTCGAAATTCCTCTGCAATTTTGACATTCTTTTCAGACCAGTCTTCCCTCTTCCTCGCCAGTCACTCCGTATATGTTGCTAGAGCAACCCATGATCTCACTCCATTGTATATGTCAAACAACCTCGCACCATATTGTCTTGGTGATTGTATACACATCAACATCAATTCTGTGTTACTGTAAAAATTGTTGAGGCCTCTGTGGCTTCCACGATTATATCTCCTCTCTAGGTATTCCCTCGCCTTGGAGCTTACAGTTTCCCTCGGTTACCACACAGATGAACTTCTCCCAAGTAGTGTATCACCTACAACATCCTCAACATCCATGCAACTATGTGTGAAGATAATATCCAATAATGGAAGTGTATCATTTATAACATTTACTCTAAACACTTGTGTCCCTACGACTCTTTGTCACCATGAGAATCTAAGTTCCTCCAATTTATCTCATAAATTGAAGTTACCGAAGATCAGTATTCTATCATCTCTAATCAGTTAGTGTTTTACTGCTTCCTGTACCATCCTGTTGTTCCTTCATTGTTGCCACTGTATATCTGTTTTGGTTCCTTCCATATCTTGAGCATGAACGCGACTATGTATTTCTTACCTAGAGTTTACTTTTCCTATTATGTATTGCCTGAATGGACCGTCATCCAACATCTCCTGAAACTCGACATCATCTTTTATCAAGAAGGCCACATCTTCCTCTTACTCTGCCCTCTCTATCCCTCCTTGCTGCCATTGAACTCTGGACAGAATAGCAAAGATCTTGTCTCTTTAGCATACTTTGAGCTCAAAATTCCCTTAGCGTCAGGTACGTTCCCTAAAGTCCAAGTCTTTAACATTCACTACTAATCCAACATCGTCTGTATACATCACCTTCACTCAGACATTTCCATCACCTAACAGTCCTGATCCGTGTGCAGTGCTGGAGGTGATGGTCCTTCCTCTTGCCTCATATGATGTCTCCCGTTTATTGCCGTCTGTCTGTATCATTTCTTTCTCTCCCTATCTTCGCTTGGTCTATCACGTATGATGGAGAGCCTATTGAATTTCGCCTTGTTTCTAAGTCTCTTTGGCTGCTAATGTACCTCTTGGCTAGATGCCTCCAAAGCAAACGTCTCTGTAATTGGACGTCCTCTAATGTGTTGTTTATAACCACTAAATCTTCTTGTCTTGACGGAAATTGTGTCTCTGGCAGCTTCACAGCCCAAAGCAATCTTGTGATGGGCAGTTGCTCCATCTTTCCCCTTTCCTTTCTGTCTGGTGTGTGAGTCACAACCAGTCCAAAAATGATTAGATATTTTCAAGTCAACCTCCTAGTTTATCAATCACTACAACTTTGTGTGTATATCCGTGACTATGTAGCTTGATTCGTCTGTGTCATGAATTTGGGTTAAGATTTTTCAGCTTTCGTATTGTTTGTCAAATGATGCGTTGAATATCGCAGCAATATTGTTATTGTGGAATAATGTATATACATATTACCTTGCAAGGCTCTGGCTATTTTTTCCCCTTTTATTCTTTCTTTGTCGACAATAGTTGTCTCCGACTTCAGCTTTTCCATCGTCCACTTGAAAACGCTTCGAATTACGAAAAAAAAACTTTCTTCACATATTATAACTCACCCAGAAATATTCACTGCATTCCCTTGCCTAATGGGTGTTCTGCATACCCCCGCATATACGTTAGAATCCTTAGAATCCTACACATACGTATACACACATGCATCTTCCACCTTCACTTCCTTCATTTATCGCGGTAGGATCTGATGCTAACAATATCAACACAAATGCAACACAGCCAACACCATATTGCAAGCCACCTTACATGCACACCCTCCTCACATCCAGACACGTAATGTGTGGAGATAACCTTTAACCTGAGCACGTTCAGCACCTGTGACCTCTCATACAGCAGGAAGGGTGTGACCTGGAGTCCCTCATTACCTCCCTCATGACACCCTCACTCGTGACGTTGGCGGCTGTCGACGTTAATCAGCAGTCTTGCCTCCCAGCTCCGCTCCAACACCAGAAATAACATTTCCTCGGAGCCTGTGGCAGTGATGAGAGACACGGATTCCGGGTTCAAAATAATGCAGTTCTTTTTCTCGTATCATAATGTGATGCCAGTGAACGACATGAGAGATATTGCCTTACATTTTTGATAGAAAAGAATATAAATACACTCACACACAAAAATTATATTTCTCTCTTATATCTCCCCTGATGATGTGATTATTACACGAAAGTGCACTTGGGAACTTATCGTGTTTCATTTTCCCCGTGGACTCATAGGAATATATATATATATATATATATATATATATATATATATATATATATATATATATATATATATACACGAACAAAGTGCATATGAACGCGCACCTTCATAGAACATACAAACCTCCAACAGCCAGGATCGAACCCGGGAACCCTGTGTAACAGGCGGGAGCGCTACCGCTAGGCTATGATCGCCTCTAACAGGGATATGAATATTCGAATACTATGTACTCGAACACCCTTGGTCTCACGGTGAGCAACAGGGTCTACGCCGGTCATTTCTCATCAGGCTCACACAGCCAGCAGATAGCATTTTACCGGAACTGTACAACGCGGAGGTATGAATACGAACAAGGTGCATATGAACGCGCACCTTAATAGAACATACAAACCTTCAACAGCCAGGATCGAACCCGGGACCCCTGTGCAACAGACGGAAGCGCTACCGCTAGGCTATGGATCGATCCTGGCTATTGTCAACTCCCAGAAATCTAAAATACTTCACTTCCTCCAACTTTCCTCCATTCAAACTTGCATTCCAATTAACTTATCCCTCAATCTTACTGAACATAATAACTTTGCTCTTATTCACATTTACTCTCATCTTTCTCCTTTCACACACTTTTCCAATCTCATTCACCAACTTCTGCAGTTTCTCACACGAATCAGCTACTAGAGCTGCATCATCGGCGAACAACAACTGACTCACTTCCCTTGGTCTTATTCACATTTACTCTCCACTTTCTCCTTTCACACACTTTTCCTATCTCAGTCACCAACTTCTGCAGTTTCTCACACGAATCAGCTACTAGAGCTGTATCATCGGCGAACAACAACTGACTCACTTCCCTCTCATCCCCAACAGACTGCATACTCGCCCCTCTCTCCAAAACTCTTGCATTCACCTCCCTAACAACCCCATCCATAAACAAATTAAACTCCCACGGGGACATCACACACCGCTGCCGCAAACCGACATTTACTGAGAATCAATCACTTTCCTCTCTTCCTACTCGTACACATGCCTTACATCCTTGGTAAAAACTTCTCAGTGCTCTGGCAATTTATCTCCCACACCATATACCCTTAAGACCTTCCACAAAGCATCTCTATCAACCCCATCATATGCCTTCTCCAAATCCATAAACGCTACATGCAAATCCATCTGTTTTCCCGATTATATATCGCATACATTCTTCAAAGCAAACTCCTAATCCAAACATCCTCTGCCACTTTTGAAATCACACTGCCCTTCACGAATCTGATGCTCTGTACATGAATTCACCCTCTCAATCAATACTCTCCAATATGATTTCCCGGAATACTCAACAAATTTATGCCTCTTTAGTTTGAATACTCACCTTTATCATCTTTCCTCTTGTACAATGACACTATGCATGCATTCCGGCAATCCTCAGGCACTTCACCATGATCCATACATGCATTGAATGTCCTTACCACCCAGTCAACAACACAGTCACCCATTTTTTCAATAAATTCCTCTGCAATACCATCTAAACCCGCCATTTTGCCGGATTGCATCTTCCGCAAAGCTTTCACTACCTCTTCTCTCTTTACCGAACCATTCTCCCTGACCCTCTCATTTCGCACACCAACCCGACCAAAACACCCTAAACATGCCACTCAATCATCAAACACATTCGACAAACCTTCAAAATACCCACTCTATCTCCTCACTTCATCACTACCTGTTATTACCTCCCCAGTTGACCCCATCACCGATGTTCCTATTTGTTCTTTTGTCTTACACACGTTATTTACCTCCTTCCAAAACATCTTTTAATACTCACTAAAGCTGAATGATGCTCTCTCAGATCAACTCTTATTTGCCCTCTTTTTCAACCCTTGCACCTTTCTCTTGACTTCCTGCCGTTTTCTTTCATACATCTCCCAGTCATTTGCACTAATCTCTCTTTTCGTTCATTAACAACTACTTATTCATCCAACCATTCACTACCCTTTCTAATCTGCTCACCTCCCATATTTCTCATGCCACATGCATCTTTTGCGCAAGCCATAGGTGCTTCCCTAAATACATCCCATTCCTTACTCATTCCCCTCACGTCATTTTCTCGCACCTTCTGCTATTTTCACAAGTCTCCTTTCCAAGCTCACTTAATCTCACCACTCTCTTCTCCCAACATTCACTCTTCTTTTCTGAAAACTTCTATAAATCTTCACCTTCAATTCCACTAGATAGTGATCAGATATCCCTCTAGATGCCCCTCTCAGCACATTGACATCCAAAAGTCTCTCTTTTACACGCCTATCAATCAACATGTAATCCAATAATGCCCTTTGACCTTCTCTCCTACTCACTTTCGTATACTTATATGTATCGCTCTTTTTAAATCAGGTGTTCCCAATCACCAGTCTTTTTTCAGCACACAAATCTTCAAGCTCTTCACCATTTCCATTTAGAATACTGAACACCCCATGTACACCAATTATACCCTCAACTGCCACATTACTCACCTTTGCATTCAAATCACCCATCACTATAACCCGGTCTCGTGCATCAAAGCTGCTAACACACTCACTCAGCTGCTTCCGAAACACCTGCCTCTCATGATCTTCCTTCTCATGATCAGATGCATGAGCACCAATAATCACCTATCTCTTAGTATCCACTTTCAGATTTACCCATATCAACCTAGAATTTACTCTTTTACTCTTCATTACATACTCTCACAACTGCTGCTTCAGAAGTAGTGCTAATCCTTCCTTAGCTCTTGTCCTCTCGCTAACCCCTGACTTTACTCCTAAAACATTCCCAAACCACTCTTCCCCTTTACCTTTGAGCTTTGATTCACTCAGAGCCAAAACATCCAGGTTCCTTTCCTCATACATACTACCTATCTCTCCTTTTTTCTCATCTTCGTTACATTCACACACATTTTGACACCCTAATCTGAGCCTTCGAGGAGGATGAGCACTCCCCGCGTGACTCCTTCTTCTGTTTCCCCTTTCAGAAAGTTAAAACAAGGCGGGGAGGGTTTCTAGCCCCCCGTTCCCGTCCCCTTTAGTCGCCTTCTACGACACGTGGGAATGCGTAGGAAGTATTCTTTCTCCCCTATCCCTCTATCCCCAGGATTTGGATGGCATTGCAGTGGAATTTATTAAAAAGAAAGGGGGTGGCTGTGTTGTTCACTGGTTGGTAAGGTTATTCAATGTATGTATGACTCATGGTGAGGTGCCTGAGGTTTGGCGGAATGTTTGCATAGTGCCATTGTGCAAAGGCAAAGGGGATAAAAGTGAGTGCTCAAATTACAGAGGTATAAGTTGGTTGAGTATTTCTGGGAAAATATATGGGAGGGTATTGATCGAGAGGGTGAAGGCATGTACAGAACATTAGATTGGGAAAGCGCAGTGTAGTTTCAGAGGTGGTAGAGGATGTGTGGATCAGGTGTTTCGTTTGAAGAATGTATGTGAGAAATACTTAGAAAAACAAATGGATTTGTATGTAGCATTTATGGATCTGGAGAAGGCATATGATAAAGTTGATAGAGATGCTCTGTGGAAGGTATTAATAATATATGGTGTGGGAGGTAAGTTCTTAGAAGCAGTGAAAAGTTTTTATCGAGGATTTAAGGCATGTGTAAGTGTAGGAAGAGAGGAAAGTGAATGTTGGTTTGCGGCAGGGGTGCGTGATGTCTCCGTAGTTGTTTAATTCATTTATGGATGGGGTTGTTAGGGAGGTGAATGCAAGAGTTTTGGAAAGAGAGGCAAATATGCAGTCTGTTGTGGATGAGAGAGCTAGGGAGGTGAGTCAGTTGTTGTTCGCTGATGATACAACGCTGTTGGTTGATTCGGGTGAGAAACTGAAGAAGCCGGTGACTGAGTTTGTTAAAGTGTGTGAAAGAAGAAAGCTGAGAGTAAATGTGAATAAGAGCAAGGTTATTAGGAACAGTAGGGTAGAGGGACAAGTCAATTGGGAGGTAAGTTTGAATGGTGAAAAACTGGAGGAAGTAAAGTGTTGTAGATGTCTGGGAGTGGATTTGGCAGCGGATGGAATAATGGAAGCGGAAGTGAATCATAGGGTGGGGGAGGGGGCGAAAGTCCTGGGAGCGTTGAAAAATGTGTGGAAGGCGAGAACGTTATCTCGGAAAGCAAAAATGGGTATATATATATATATATATATATATATATATATATATATATATATATATATATATATATATATATATATATATATATATATATATATATTTTTTTTTTTTTTATACCTCGTCGCTGTCTCCCGCGGTTGCGAGGTAGCGCAAGGAAACAGACGAAAGAAATGGCCCAAACCCCCCCATACACATGTACATACACACGTCCACACACGCAAATATACATACCTACACAGCTTTCCATGGTTTACCCCAGACGCTTCACATGCCTTGATTCAATCCACCGACAGCACGTCAACCCCTGTATACCACATCGCTCCAATTCACTCTATTCCTTGCCCTCCTTTCACCCTCCTGCATGTTCAGGCCCCGATCACACAAAATCCTTTTCACTCTATCTTTCCACCTCCAATTTGGTCTCCCTCTTCTCCTCGTTCCCTCCACCTCCGACACATATATCCTCTTGGTCAATCTATCCTCACTCATTCTCTCCATGTGCCCAAACCATTTCAAAACACCCTCTTCTGCTCTCTCAACCACGCTCTTTTTATTTCCACACATCTCTCTTACCCTTACGTTACTTACTCGATCAAACCACCTCACACCACACATTGTCCTCAAACATCTCATTTCCAGCACATCCATCCTCCTGCGCACCACTCTATCCATAGCCCACGCCTCGCAACCATACAACATTGTTGGAACCACTATTCCTTCAAACATACCCATTTTTGCTTTCCGAGATAATGTTCTCGACTTCCACACATTCTTCAAGGCTCCCAGAATTTTCGCCCCCTCCCCCACCCTATGATCCACTTCCGCTTCCATGGTTCCATCCGCTGCCAGATCCACTCCCACATATCTAAAACACTTCACTTCCTCCAGCTTTTCTCCATTCAAACTCACCTCCCAATTGGCTTGACCCTCAACCCTACTGTACCTAATAACCTTGCTCTTATTCACATTTACTCTTAACTTTCTTCTTTCACACACTTTACCAAACTCAGTCACCAGCTTCTGCAGTTTCTCACATGAATCAGCCACCAGCGCTGTATCATCAGCGAACAACAATTGACTCACTTCCCAAGCTCTCTCATCCCCAACAGACTTCATACTTGCCACTCTTTCCAAAACTCTTGCATTCACCTCCCTGACAACCCCATCCATAAACAAATTAAACAACCATGGAGACATCACACACCCCTGCCGCAAACCTACATTCACTGAGAACCAATCACTTTCATCTCTTCCTACACGTACACATGCCTTACATCCTCGATAAAAACTTTTCACTGCTTCTAACAACTTGCCTCCCACACCATATATTCTTAATACCTTCCACAGAGCATCTCTATCAACTCTATCATATGCCTTCTCCAGATCCATAAATGCTACATACAAATCCATTTGCTTTTCTAAGTATTTCTCACATACATTCTTCAAAGCAAACACCTGATCCACACATCCTCTACCACTTCTGAAACCACACTGCTCTTCCCCAATCTGATGCTCTGTACATGCCTTCACCCTCTCAATCAATACCCTCCCATATAATTTACCAGGAATACTCAACAAACTTATACCTCTGTAATTTGAGCACTCACTCTTATCCCCTTTGCCTTTGTACAATGGCACTATGCACGCATTCCGCCAATCTTCAGGCACCTCACCATGAGTCATACATACATTAAATAACCTTACCAACCAGTCAACAATACAGTCACACCCTTTTTTAATAAATTCCACTGCAATACCATCCAAACCTGCTGCCTTGCCGGCTTTCATCTTCCGCAAAGCTTTTACTACCTCTTCTCTGTTTACCAAATATATATATATATATATATATATATATATATATATATATATATATATATATATATATATATATATATATATATATTTGTTTACCCTTGGTGCAGGTTTTCTTTAGTGCTAATAAAATTGAATACGACAGTATATTTAGGGTAACTAATCTTTTTTCTTATGTTCTCTAATTTTCTCAGTATTTTTCTACCACGAGTTGGGTGCTCAAACACTAGTTGTCCGTAGTCCATCATTTATTCCATTCAAGTTTGCGCCTTCACAGAGGCATCATCAGGAATCTACAAAAACGATAAAAACTGCGTCACAAAACTTGGATATGAAAAGTAAAACGCAAATAAGATATGAAAACACTCGTGATTACACAGCACAGAGCATATCATAGTAAGGGAAACGCTAAATAAAATTAAGAGTACCATGAAGGGTAGCACAATCTAAATACAAGATAGGGAAACAAAAAACAGAAAACGTACAGTCGATGAAAAACGCAACAACATTACAAAAGAAAGTCCAACATAAAATACACTATTATTGGCCAAGCGAGACCGTTATTGCCCGGGTGTGGAGCTGAGGTCAGGTTTGGCCTTCGTAACGTTGGGCCGTGTTACTGACGCCCAGCAGTGGCCGACTCTGTTGTCTGAGGCGGGTCAATGACGTGTCTCATCCGTCTAGTCTTACTGGCGAGCCATCAGAGATCTGTATGTCGGGTCTTATGTTTGTCTGGATGTTGATGACAGGTTTTTTCTCTCTAATGTGAATGGCTTCTGATATCTGTAGTCTCCTCCGATCACTGTAACTCGTAATGATTCTGGTGTTATTCACTACAATCTCGCTTGTTAGTCTTGTTCATGATGTTGTTTGATTCCGCCTTCTTGTACGTGGAGTAAGAGGTGGTGGCTTAGGGTACAGGGTCGTATATCCAATGTAGTTTATGTGGTGAGGCTGACTGTATTCCATCGGGACTCATATACCACATCGGTACGATTCAAACTTCCAGAGCGACACACCATATTGTTGTTCATGACGAGCGAACATGTTTTCAGATTGTTTTAGCATATTAACAGACTGATGTCCTTGTCTTCATCAATCACTTTCTAGTTTCTGGCTACAGTATTTCGCACGACCTTCTCGCACAATCGATATGCTGTCGAAAATGTGTTCCTGTAGTAAACTTTAATGCTGTCATGTTGAGGTTGTCTGCCACACGATGTTGCTCCAGCGTGAGGTTCACAGCTGTATCAAATTCAGTGTTAGAATATTCATTGTTTAAATAACATTTGTCGGACACGTCGAAATTCTTGGTGTAGATGCTGTCAGGTTGAGCACACTTTGATTGCTTTTATCATGTATGCACAAATAACACTCCTCTTGTGATTGTGAGTGCATTCACTTATTCCATTCACGCATTTTCTTGGGTTGGTGGGCATTCTTACAAAACGTTGGTGACGAAAGAGCCTGCTGTGGCACTGACCATTACATCTATTGTTACTCAGCTCTGCTGTAAGTCTGTAGTCTGAAGTTTCTTAGAGTCTGTTACGAAGGTTTTCCAGGGAGTTTAAGTGAACGACGCAGATGAAAAATGTCGATAACATATATATATATATATATATATATATATATATATATATATATATATATATATATATATATATATATATATTTTTTATTTTTTTTTTGATTTGTCGCTGTCTCCCGCGTTTGCGAGGGAACGCAAGGAAACAGACGAAAGAAATGGCCCAACCCACCCCCATACACATGTATATACATACGTCCACACACGCAAATATACATACCTACACAGCTTTCCATGGTTCACCCCAGACGCTTCACATGCCCTGATTCAATCCACTGACAGCACGTCAACCCCGGTATACCACATCGATCCAATTCACTCTATTCCTTGCCCTCCTTTCACCCTTCTGCATGTTCAGGCCCCGATCACACAAAATCTTCTTCACTCCATCTTTACACCTCCAATTTGGTCTCCCACTTCTCCTCGTTCCCTCCACCTCCGACACATATATCCTCTTGGTCAATCTTTCCTCACTCATTCTTTCCATGTGCCCAAACCATTTCAAAACACCCTCTTCTGCTCTCTCAACCACGCTCTTTTTATTTCCACACAACTCTCTTACCCTTACGTTACTTACTCGATCAAACCACCTCACACCACATAATGTCCTCAAACATCTCATTTCCAGCACATCCATCCTCCTGCGCACAACTCTATCCATAGCCCACGCCTCGCAACCATACAACATTGTTGGAACCACTATTCCTTCAAACATACCCATTTTTGCTTTCCGAGATAATGTTCTCGACTTCCACACATTCTTCAAGGCTCCCAGGATTTTCGCCCCCTCCCCCACCCTATGATCTACTTCCGCTTCCATGGTTCCATCCGCTGCCAGATCCACTCCCAGATATCTAAAACACTTTACTTCCTACAGTTTTTCTCCATTCAAACTTACCTCCCAGTTGACTTGACCCTCAACCCTACTGTACCTAATCACCTTGCTCTTATTCACATTTACTCTTAACTTTCTTCTTTCACACACTTTACCAAACTCAGTCACCAGCTTCTTCAGTTTCTCACATGAATCAGCCACCAGCGCTGTATCATCAGCGAACAACAACTGACTCACTTCTCAAGCTCTCTCATCCCCAACAGACTTCATACTTGCCCCTCTTTCCAAAACTCTTGCATTTACCTCCCTAACAACCACATCCATAAACAAATCAAACACCCATGGAGACATCACACACCCCTGCCGCAAACCTACATTCACTGAGAACCAATCACTTTCCTCTCTTCCTACACGTACACATGCCTTACATCCTCGATAAAAACTTTTCACTGCTTCTGACAACTTGCCTCCCACACCATATATTCTTAATACCTTCGACAGAGCATCTCCATCAACTCTATCATATGCCTTCTCCAGATCCATAAATGCTACATACAAATCCATTGCTTTTCTAAGTATTTCTCACATACATTCTTCAAAGCAAACACCTGATCCACACATCCTCTACCACTTCTGAAACCACACTGCTCTTCCCCAATCTGATGCTCTGTACATGCCTTCACCCTCTCATTCAATGCCCTCCCATATAATTTACCAGGAATACTAGACAAACTTATACCTATGTAATTTGAGCACTCACTCTTATCCCCTTTGCCTTTGTACAATGGCACTATGCACGCATTCCGCCAATCCTCAGGCACCTCACCATGAGTCATACATACATTAAATAACCTTACCAACCAGTCAATAATACAGTCACCCCCTTTTTTAATAAATTCCACTGCAATACCATCCAAACCTGCTGCCTTGCCGGCTTTCGTCTTCCGCAAAGCTTGTACTACCTCTTCTCTGTTTACTAAATCATTTTCCCTAACCCTCTCACTTTGCACACCACCTGGACCAAAACACCCTATATCTGCCACTCTATCATCAAACACATTCAACAAACCTTCAAAATACTCACTCCATCTCCTTCTCACATCACCACTACTTGTTATCACCTCCCCATTTGCCCCCTTAACTGAAGATCCCATTTGCTCCATTGTCTTACGCACTTTATTTACCTCCTTCCAGAACATCTTTTTATTCTCCCTAAAATTTAATGATACTCTCTCACCCCAACTCTCATTTGTCCTCTTTTTCACCTCTTGCACCTTTCTCTCGACCTCCTGTCTCTTTCTTTTATACATCTCCCACTCAATTGCATTTTTCACTGCAAAAATCGTCCAAATGCCTATCTCTTCTCTTTCACTAATAATCTTACTTCTTCATCCCACCACTCACTACCCTTTCTAATCAACCCACCTCCCACTCTTCTCATGCCACAAGCATCTTTTGCGCAATCCATCACTGATTCCCTAAATACATCCCATTCCTCCCCCACTCTCCTTACTTCCATTGTTCTCACCTTTTTCCATTCTGTACTCAGTCTCTCCTGGTACTTCCTCACACAAGTCTCCTTCCCAAGCTCACTTACTCTCACCACCCTCTTCACCCCAACATTCACTCTTCTTTTCTGAAAACCCATATAAATCTTCACCTTAGCCTCCACAAGATAATGATCAGACATCCCTCCAGTTGCACCTCTCAGCACATTAACATCCAAAAGTCTCTCTTTCGCGCGCCTGTCAATTAACACGTAATCCAATAACGCTCTCTGGCCATCTCTCCTACTTACATACGTATACTTATGTATATCTCGCTTTTTAAACCAGGTATTCCCAATCACCAGTCCTTTTTCAGCACATAAATCTACAAGCTATTCACCATTTCCATTTACAACACTGAACACCCCATGTATACCAATTATTCCCTCAACTGCCACATTACTCACCTTTGCATTCAAATCACCCATCACTATAACCCGGTCTCGTGCATCAAAACCACTAACACACTCATTCAGCTGCTCCCAGAACACTTACCTCTCATGATCTTTCTTCTCATGCCCAGGTGCATATGCACCAATAATCACCCATCTCTCTCCATCAACTTTCAGTTTTACCCATATTAATCGAGAATTTACTTTCTTACATTATATCACATATTTTGCTTTGTCGTTGTCTCCCGCGTTTGCGAGGTAGCGCAAGGAAACAGACGAAAGAAATGGCCCAACCCACCCCCATACACAACGTATATACATACACGTCCACACACGCAAATATACATACCTATACATCTCAATGTACACAAATATATACACACACAGACACATACATATATACCCATGCACACAATTCACACTGTCTGCCTTTATTCATTCCCATCGCCACCTCACCACACATGGAATACCATCCCCCTCTCCCCTCATGTGTGCGAGGAAGCACTAGGAAAAGACAACAAAGGCCCCATTCGTTCACACTCAGTCTCTAGCTGTCATGCAATAATGCCCGAAACCACAGCTCCCTTTCCACATCCAGGCCACACACAACTTTCCATGGTTTACCCCAGACGCTTCACATGCCCTGATTCAATCCAATGACAGCACGTCAACCCCGATATACCATATCGATCCAATTCACTCTATTCCTTGCCCTCCTTTCACCCTCCTGCATGTTCAGGCCCCGATCACTCAAAATCTTTTTCACTCCATCTTTCCACCTAAAATTTGGTCTCCCACTTCTCCTCGTTCCCTCCACCTCCGACACATATATCCTCTTGGTCAATCTTTCCTCACTCATTCTATCCATGTGGCCAAACCATTTCAAAACACCATCTTCTGCTCTCTCAACCACGCTCTTTTTATTTCCACACAACTCTCTTACCCTTACATTACTTACTCGATCAAACCACCTCACACCACACATTGTCCTCAAACATCTCATTTCCAGCACATCCACCCTCCTGCGCACAACTCTATCCATAGCCCACGCCTCGCAACCATACAACATAGTTAGAACCACTATTCCTTCAAACATACCCATTTTTGCTTTCCGAGATAATGTTTTCGACTTCCACACATTCTTCAAGGCTCCCAGGATTTTCGCCCCCTCCCCCACCCTATGATTCACTTCCGCTTCCATGGTTCCATCCGCTTCCAGATCCACTCCCAGATATCTAAAACACTTTACTTCCTCCAGTTTTTCTCCATTCAAACTTACCTCCCAATTGACTTGACCCTCAACCCTACTGTACCTAATAACCTTGCTCTTATTCACATTTACTCTTAACTTTCTTCTTTCACACACTTTACCAAACTCAGTCACCAGCTTCTGCAGTTTCTCACATGAATCAGCCACCAGCGCTGTATCATCAGCGAACAACAACTGACTCACTTCCCAAGCTCCCTCATCCACAACAGACTTCATACTTGCCCCTCTTTCCAAAACTCTTGCATTCACCTCCCTAACAACCCCATCCATAAACAAATTAAACAACCATGGAGACATCACACACCCCTACCGCAAACCTACATTCACTGAGAACCAATCACTTTCCTCTCTTCCTACACGTACACATGCCTTACATCCTCGATAAAAACTTTTCACTGCTTATATATATATATATATATATATATATATATATATATATATATATATATATATATATATATATATATATCCCTATGAGTTCACGGGTAAAATGAAACACAATAACTTCCCAAGGACACTTTCGTGTGATAATCACATTATCAAGGCAGATGTCTTCGGAGTAAAGTCAGGGGTTGGTGAAAGGACAAGAGCAAGGGAAGGAGTAGCACTACTCATGAAACAGGAGTGGTGGAAGTATGTGATAGAGTATATGAAAGTAAACTCTAGATTGATATGGGTAAAACTGAAAGTGGATGGAGAAAGATGAGTGACTATTGGTCATATACACTTGGGCATGAGAAGAAAGATCACGAGAGGCAAGTGTTCTGGGAGCAGCTGAGTGAGTGCGTTAGTAATTTTGACGCACGAGACCAGGTTATAGTGATGGGTGATTTTAATGTAAAGGCGAGTAATGTGGCAGTTGAGGGAATAATTGGTGTACGTGGGGTGTTCAGTGATGTAAATGGAAATGGTAAAGAGTTTGCAGATTTGTGCGCTGAAAAAGTACTGGTGATTGGGAATACCTGGTTTAAAAAGAGATATATACATAAGTATACGTATGTAAGTAGGAGAGATGGCCAGAGAGCGTTCTTGGATTACGTGTTAATTGATAGGTACGCGAAAGAGAGACTTTTGGATGTTAATGTGCTGAGAGGTGCAACTGGAGGGATGTCTGATCATTATATTGTGGAGGCGAAGGTGAAGATTTGTAGAGGTTTTCAGAAAAGAAGAGAGAATGTTGGGGTGAAGAGAGTGGTGGGAGTAAGTGAGCTTGGGAAGGAGACTTATGTGAGGAAGTACCAGGAGAGATTGAGTACAGAATGGAAAAAGGTGAGAACAAAGGACGTAAGGGGAGTGTGGGAGGAATGGGATGAATTTAGGGAAGCAGTGATGGCTTGCGCAAAAGATGCTTGTGGCATGAGAAGCGTGTGAGGTGGGCAGATTAGAAAGGGCAGTGAGTGGCGTGTTGAAGAAGTAAGGTTATTAGTGAAAGAGAAGAGGGAGGCATTTGGACGATTTTTGCAGGGACATAATGCAAATGACTGGGAGATGTATAAAAGAAAGCGGCAGGAGGTCAAGAGAAAGGTGCAAGAGTTGAAAAAGAGGGCAAATGAGAGTTGGGGTGAGAGAGTATTATCGAATTTTAGGGAGAATGAAAAGATGTTTTGGAAGGAGGTAAACAAAGTGCCTAAGACAAGAGAACAAACGGGAGCATCAGTGAAGGGGGCCAATGGGGAGGTGATAACAAATATTGGTGATGTGAGGAGATGGAGTGAGTATTTTGAAGGTTTCTTGAATGTGTTTGATGATAGAGTGGCAGATATAGGGTGTTTTGATCGAGGTGGTGTGCAAATTGAGAGGGTTAGGGAAAATGATTTGGTAAACAGAGAAGAGGCAGTGAAAGCTTTGCAGAAGATGAAAGCCGGCAAGGCAGCGGGTTTGGATGGTACTGCAGTGGAATTTATTAAAAAAAGGGGTGACTGTGTTGTTGATTGGTTGGTGAGGATATTTAATGTATGTATGACTCATGGTGAGGTGCTCGAGGATTGGCGGAATGCATGCATAGTGCCATTGTACAAAGGCAAAGGGGATAAGAGTGAGTGCTCAAATTACAGAGGTATAAGTTTGTTGAGTATTCCTGGGAAATTATATGGGAGGGTATTGACTGAGAGGGTGAAAGCATGTACAGAGCATCAGATTGGGGAAGAGCAGTGTGGTTTCAGAAGTGGTAGAGGATGTGTGGATCAGGTGTTTGCTTTGAAAAATGTATGTGAGAAATACTTAGAATAGCAAATAGATTTGTATGTAAGATTTATGGATTTGGAGAAGGCATATGATAGAGTTGATAGAGATGCTCTGCGGAAGGTATTAACAATATATGGTGTGGGAAGGCAAGTGAAAAGTTTTATCGAGGATGTAAGGCATATGTACGAGTAGTGAGAGAGGAGTGTGATTGGTTCTCAGTGAATGTAGGTTTGCGGCAGGGGTGCGTGATTTCCCCACGGTTGTTTAGTTTGTTTATGGATGGGGTTGTTAGGGAGGTGAATGCAAGAGTTTTGGAGAGAGAAGCAAGTATGCAGTCTGTTGTGGATGAGAGGGCTTGGGAAGTGAGTCAGTTGTTGTTCGCTGATGATACAGCGCTAGTGGCTGATTCGGATGCGAAACTGCAGAAGCTGGTGACTGAGTCTGGTAAAGTGTGTGAAAGAAGAAAGCTGAGAGTGAATGTGAATGAGAGCAAGGTTATTAGGTACTGTAGGGTTGAGGGACAAGTTAACTGGGAGGTAAGTTTGAATGGAGAAAAATTGGAGGAAGTGAAGTGTTTTAGATATCTGGGAGTGGATTTAGCAGCGGATGGAACCATGGAAGCTGAAGTGAATCATAGGGTGGGGGAGGAGGCGAAAGTTCTGGGAGCGTTGCAAAATGTGTGGAAGTCGAGAACGTTATCTTGGAAAGCAAAAATGGGTATGTTTGAATTAATAGTAGTTCCAACAATGTTATATGGTTGCGAGGCGTGGGCTATAGATAGAGTTGTGCGGAGAAGGGTGGATATGCTGGAAATGAGATGTTTGAGGACTATATGTGGTGTGAGGTGGTTTAACAGAGTAAGTAATGAAAGGGTGAGAGAGATGTGTTGGAATAAAAAGAGTGTAGTTGAGAGAGCAGAAGAGGGTGTTTTGAAATTGTATGGTCATATGGAGAGAGTGAGTGAGGAAAGATTGACAAAGAGGATATATGTGTCAGAGGTGGAGGGAACGAGAGGTGGGAGACCAAATTGGAGGTGGAAAAATGGAGGGGGTTGCCATTTCATGTGTGGCGGGGTGGCGACGTGCATGGAAACAGACAAAAGAATAGCCCAACCCATCCACATACACATGTATGTACATACACGTTCACACACGCAAATATACATGCCTATACATCTCAACGTATACATATATATACACACACAGACACATACATATATACAGATGTATATAATTCATACTGTCTGCCTTTATTCATTCCCATCGCCACCTCGCCACATATGGAATAACAACCCCCTTCCCCCTCATGTGTGCGAGGTAGCGCTAGGAAAAGACAGCAAAGGCCACATTCGTTCACACTCAGTCTCTAGCTGTCATGTATAATGCACCGAAACCATAGCTCCCTTTCCACATCCAGGCCCCACAAAACTTTCCATGGTGTACCCCAAATGCTTCACATGCCGTGGTTCATCCATTGACAGCACGTCGACCCTGGCATACCACATCGTTCCAGTTCCCTCTATTCCTTGCACGCCTTTCACCCTCCTGCTTGTTCAGGCTTCGATCGCTCAAATTCTTTTTCACTCCATCCTTCACCTCCAATTTGGTCTCCCCCTCCTGTTAAGATGACCAAATTGCTGTTTTTCTACCAGGCTAAGTCAGATTTTGTCAAGTTTTATCGCTTCTCTTGTTAAATGTCTCGGATGTTTGTGGAAGATGCCTTCAAGGGTTGTTTCGACTTTCCAGTCTGAATCCATCCAATCATCTTCAGGAGTGTGTGGGGAAGTCACCAGAGCAAGTGCGAATGATTTTGGATACCTGGGTGAGGCTCGGCTATTCCTTTGCGCTCGTTAACCGTTGTGTGGTGTTGGAGACTATGGTAGTGATATACAGTCATGTTCCATATTGTAATCACTGATTTTTTGTTGTTGCTCCTTAATAATTTGTGTAGGCATCTTGTGCCTTGTTTACGTTCAGTGTCCTTGTAGATTTGATGAATGTTTCTTGCGAGGGTAGAATTATGATTCTTTGTGTCATATAGTTTGGTGGAACCTTCTCGTAGGCGTAGAGTAAGTCTTTTGGACGGTGTGTAGGTCGCTCATCCCACTGAAGTCATGTTGGTAAAGAGATCAGAGTCTCCTTGTTAACATATGGATTCATAAACTCCGTCCGATTCTTGTTGTGTCTTTTATATAACTGGTTGTTCATGATGAGGTGGTTGTTATATTTTTTCTACTATTCATAACTCTAGGTTAACTTTGTTGTTTCTGGTTGTGCGGTTGATGTCTGATGTTGATGTTCTATTGTACACGTTCATCATTCTTGTAGCTAATTGAGATCTGGTTATAATGATATTTTTTTGTGTTGTTGTGTTACTTTGAATTTCAGCAGCTGTGTGACTGTTGTGTTACATTAAGTTTTTTAGTTGTATGTCGAAGTCGGAGTTCTTGGAGCTGTTGTTGATGAGGGAGTGTTTGATTCGCTGTGCTTCTCTGTGGAAGACATGCCAGCTACATGCAGTCTTATATGGTCGGTGTAACATTGTGTTGGTGACAGCCATGTTTTAGGTGTGCGTGTGTGTGTGTGAGTGTGTGTGTGTGTGTGTGTGTGTGTGTGTGTGTGTGTGTGTGTGTGTGTGTGTGTGTGCAGGACTGTATATGTAGTTTTTGTGTGTTTGCAGAATGGTATATCATTCACTAGCATCATAGTGGAGTGGCAGTTATCATGCTAAGTCTGCATGTATATGTCTTCCTGAAGAGCACCTTCCTTTGTGTGTGCACGTTCAAGCAAAAGAGAATCTAACACCAACGTGCAGGGTCTGTAAGATCGTAAACCTGACGCCCAGAGGATTTTCACAGCGATTTCAGAAAACGTATGCTACTTTGAGGCTTGACACCGTCTTACCCACACACATTCGCTCTGTACCACCACCCTTACTTATATAGGGGTGAGACAAAGGCTGTTTACAGAGTTTCTCATTGGGTCTGACCCAGGACATCGGGCGTGGTGCTGACAGTGACCCTGAGTGACCTCCAGGTCACGTTTCTACCCCTCAGAGTTGACCACGTCCATAAAGATTCGTGGATTAGACAAGAGCGTAAGAGGGAAATCAGTATTCACTCGTGAAGTTAGGGAAATATAGAGGATGTGAGATACCCCTGAATTGTGGCCCTCAACTGGCTATATCTTGTTGAGGAGGAAAACAAAAGAAGACCATACATTTTCCAGCGAGTCCATTGACTCGACAGTAAGATCAGGGAAATCCTCTGAGCTTTGGAGATTTAAAGGTCCACTGGCAACATTTGTCACGACCCGAGACGTATCGGAAGGCGAGCTGGGGCAGGTACGTAGAAAGCGACCCCATGATAATGGTGAAGTGTGGTAATGGATCTGCCAGACAGACCCCGGACTGCAACTCTTCCGGTGTTCAGTGGACTCAGAGCCTCAGTGGATACATCCAACCCTACCATGATCGTAGGCTGTTGTATGATGAGATGACCAGGTACTGTCATATCCTCAGGCGTCTGTAGTGTCTGTATTATCTCAACTGTGTATTTTCAGCAGAGTAAATGCCTGAATTTAATCAAACGTTGTTCATTCATTTACACACACACACACACACACACACACACACACACACACACACACACACACACACACACACACATAAACACACAGATTTCACTTCCTCCAATTCTATATCTTTTATATCCAACCTCCCTCGTGGTTATCAGCGAATACTGAATCATGAGCATCACTGGGACCTACTGCAATACATATATTGTTTATCTATGATACTTAATCGCTGTTTCCCGCGTCAGTGAGGTAGCGCTAGGAAGCAGACGAAGAATGGCCCAACCACTAATATGCATCTCTCTCTCTCTCTCTCTCTCTCTCTCTCTCTCTCTCTCTCTCTCTCTCTCTCTCTCTCTCTCTCTCTCTCTCTCTCTCTCTCTCTCTCTCTCTCTCTCTCTCTCTCTCTCTCTCTCTCTCTCTCTATTTATATATATATATATATATATATATATATATATATATAAATATATACCTGGGGATAGGGGAGAAAGAATACCTTCCATGCATTCCCGGCGTGTCGTAGGACGCGACTAAAGGGGACGGGAGCAGGGCGGCTAGAAACCCTCCCCTCTTTGTATTCTAACTTTCTAAATGAGGAAACAGAAGGGGTCATGCGAGGAGTGCTCATCCTCTTCGAAGGCTCAGATTGGGATGTCTAAATGTGTGTGAATGCAACCAGGATGAGAAAAAAGGAGGGATAGGTAGTATGTTTGAGGAAAGGAACCTGGATGTTTTGGCTCTGAGTGAAACGAAGCTCAAGGGTAAAGGGGAAGAGTGGTTTGGGAATGTCTTGGGAGTAAAGTCAGGGGTTGGTGAGAGGACACGAGCAAAGGAAGGAGTAGCACTCCTGAAGCAGGAGTTGTGGAAGTATGTGCTAGAGTGGAAGAAAGTAAACTCTCGATTGATATGGGTAAAGCTAATAGTAGATGGAGAGAGATGGGTGATTATTGGTGCCTATGCTCCTGATCACGAGAAGAAAGATAATGAGAGGCAAGTGTTTTGGGAGCAGCTGAGTGAGTGTGTTAGCAGCTTTGATGCACGAGACCGGGTTATAGTGATGGGTGATTTAATTAAAAAAGAAAGTAATGTGGCAATTGAGGGTATAATTGGTGTACATGGGGTGTTCAGTGTTGTAGTGGTGAATTGAGAGGGAGTTGGAGTGAGTATTTTGAAGGTTTGTTGAATGCGTTTGATGATAGAGTGGCAGATATAGGGTGTTTTGGTTGAGGTGGTGTGCGAAGTGAGAGGGTTAGGGAAAATGATCTGGTCAACAGAGAAAAGGTAGTGAAAGCCTTGCGAAAAGATGAAAGCCGGCAAGGCGGCGAGTTTGGATGGTATTGCTATGGAATGTATTGAAAAAAGGGGGTGACTGTGTTCTTTACTAGTTGGTGAAGATAATCAATGTTATGTATGGTTCATGGCGAAGTACCTGAGGATTTGCGGAATGCATGCATAGTGCCATTGTACAAAGGTGAGTGTTCAAATTACAGAGGTATACGTTTGTTAGTATTCCTGGGAAATCATATGGGAGGGTATTGATTGAAAGGGGAAAGGCATATACAGAGCATCAGACTGGGGAAGTGCAGTGTAGTTTCAGAAGTGGTAGAGTATGTGGGGATCCGATATTTGCTTTGAAGAATGTAGATGAGATATACTTAGAAAAACAGATGGATTTTTATGTGGTATGAACTGGTTTGATCGAGTAAGTAATGAAAGGGTAAGAGATATGTGTGATAATAAAGAGAGTGTGGTTGAGGGAGCAGAAAAGGATGTATTGAAATGGTTTAATCACATGGAGAAAATCAATGAGGAAATATTGACAAAGAGGATATATGTGTCAGAAGTAGAGGGAACGAGGACAAGTGGAAAAAGACAACAAAGGCCACATTCGTTCACACTCAGTCTCTGGCTGTCATGTGTAATGCACCGAAACCATAGCTCCCTTTCCAAATCCAGGCCCAAAAAAACTTTCTATGGCTTATCCCAGACGTTTCATATTCCCTGGTTCAATCCATTGACGGCACGTCGACCCTAGTATACTACGTCGTTCCAATTCACTCTATTCCTTGCATGCTTTTCACCCTCCTGTATGTTCAGGCCCCGATCGCTCAAAATCTTTTTCACTTCCCTTCTACCTCCAATTTTGTCTCCCACTTCTCGTACCTCTGACATATATATCCTCTTTGTCAATCTTTCTTCACTCATTCTCTCCATGTGACCAAACTATTTTAAGACACTCTCTTCTTCTCTCTCAACAACACTCTTTTTATTTCCACACATCTCTCTTACCCTTTCATTACTTACTCGATCAAATCACCTCACACCACATATTGTTCTGAAACATTTCATTTCCAACATCTACCCTTCTCCACACAAACCTATCAATAGCCCATGGCTCGCAACCATATAACATTGTTGGAACCACTATTCCTTCAAATTGGAACCACTATTCCTTCAAACATACCCATTATTGCTCTCCGAGATAACGTTCTCGCCTTCCACACATTCTTCGACGCTCCCAAAACCTTCGCCCCGTCCCCCACCCTCTGATTCACTTCCGCTGCTAAGTCCACTCCCAGATATCTAAAACACTTTACTTCCTCCAGTTTATCTGCATTTAGACTAACGTCCCCTTGCCCCTCAACATTACTGAACCTAATAACATTGCTCTTATTCACATTTACTCTCAACTTTCTTCTTTTACACACTTTACCAAACTCAGTCGCCAAATTCTGCAGATTCTCACCCGAATCAGCCATCAGCGCTGTATCATCAGCGAACAACAACTGACACTTCCCAAGCTCTCTCATCCACAACAGACTACATACTTGCCCCTCTCTCCAAAACTCTTGCTTTCACTTCCCTAACTACCTCCTCCATAAACAAATTAGACAACCATGGAGACATCACGCACCCCTGCCGCAAACCGACATTCACTGAGAACCACTCACTTTCCTCTCTTCCTACACGTACACATGCCTTACATCCTCGATAAAAACTTTTCACTGCTTCTAACAACTTTCCTCCCACACCACATACTCTTAATACCTCTTAATAACATCTCTATCAACCCTATCATATGCCTTCTCCAGATCCATAAATGCTACATACCAATCCATCTGTTCTTCTAAGTATTTTTTACATACATTCTTCAAAGCAAACACCAGATCCACACATCCTCTACCATATCTGAAACCAAACTGTTCTTCCTCAATCTGATGCTCTGTGCATGCCTTTACTCCCTCATCCAATACCCTTCCATATAATTTCCTAGGAATACTCAACAGACTTATGCTTCTGTAATTTGAACACTCACCTTTATCCCCTTTGCCTTTGTACAGTAACGCTATGCATGCATTTCGCCAATCCTCAGGCACCTCAATATGATCCATACATATATTGAATATCCTTACCAACCAGTCAACAACACAATCACCCCTCTTTTTAATAAATTCCATTGCAATACCATCCAAACCCGCCGCCTTGCCGGCTTTCATCTTCCGCAAAGCTTTTACTACCTCTTCTCTGTTTACCAAATCATTCTTTCTAACCCTCTCACTTCGCACACTACCCAGACCGAAACACGCTATATCTGCCACCCTATCATCAAACACATTCAACAGACCTTTAAAATACTCACTCCATCTCCTCATTTCATCACTACTTGTTATTACCTCCCCATTTGCCCATTCACCGATGTTCCCATTTGTTCGCCTGTCTTACGCACGTTATTTACCTCCTTCCAAAACATCTTTTTATTCTCACTAAAATTCAATGATACTCTCTCACCTCAACCCTCATTTGCCCACTTTTTCATCTCTTGCACCTTTCTCTTGACCCCTTGCCGCTTTCTTTTATACATCTCCCAGTCATTTGCACTAATTTCCTGCAAAAATCGTCCAAACGCCTGTCTCTTCTCTTTCACTAACAACCTTGCTTCTTCATCTTACCATTCACTGCCCATTCTAATCAGCCCACCTCCCATCTTTCTCATGTCATTTTATATATATATATATATATATAATGTGCTGAGAGGTGCAACTGGAGGGATGTCTGATCATTATCTTGTGGAGGCTGAGGTGAAGATTTGTATGGGTTTTCAGAAAAGAAGAATGAATGTTGGGGTGAAGAGGGTGGTGAGAGTAAGTGAGCTTGAGAAGGAGACCTGTGTGAGGAAGTACCCGGAGGACTGAGTACAGAATGGAAAAAGGTGAGAACAATGGAAGCAAGGGGAGTGGGGGAGGAATGGGATGTATTTAGGGAATCAGTGATGGATTGCGCAAAAGATGCTTGTGGCATGAGAAGAGTGGGAGGTGGGTTGATTAGAAAGGGTAGTGAGTGGTAGGATGAAGAAGTAAGAGTATTAGTGAAAGAGAAGAGAGAGGCATTTGGACGATTTTTGCAGGGAAAAAATGCAATTAAGTGGGAGATGTATAAAAGAAAGAGACAGGAGGTCAAGAGAAAGGTGCAGGAGGTGAAAAAAGAGGGCAAATGAGAGTTGGGGTGAGAGAGTATCATCAAATTTTAGGGAGAATAAAAAGATGTTCTGGAAGGAGGTAAATAAAGTGCGTAAGACAAGGGAGCAAATGGGAACTTCAGTGAAGGGCGCAAATGGGGAGGTGATAACAAGTAGTGGTGATGTGAGAGGGAGATGGAGTGAGTATTTTGAAGGTTTGTTGAATGTGTTTGATGATAGAGTGCCAGATATAGGGTGTTTTGGTCGAGGTGGTGTGCAAAGTGAGAGGGTTAGGGAAAATGATTTGGTAAACAGAGAAGAGGTAGTGAAAGCTTTGCGGAAGATGAAAGCCGGCAAGGCAACAGGTTTGGATGGTATTGCAGTGGAATTTATTAAAAAAGGGGGTGACTGTATTGTTGACTGGTTGGTAAGGTTATTTAATGTATGTATGACTCATGGTGAGGTGCCTGAGGATTGGCGGAATGCGTGCATAGTGCATTTGTACAAAGGCAAAGGCGATAAGAGTGAGTGCTCAAATTACAGAGGTATAAGTTTGTTGAGTATTCCTGGTAAATTATATGGGAGGGTATTGATTGAGAGGGTGAAGGCATGTACAGAGCATCAGATTGGGGAAGAGCAGTGTGGTTTCAGAAGTGGTAGAGGATGTGTGGATCAGGTGTTTGCTTTGAAGAATGTATGTGAGAAATACTTAGAAAAGCAAATGGATTTGTATGTAGCATTTATGGATCTGGAGAAGGCATATGACAGAGTTGATAGAGATGCTCTGTGGAAGGTATTAAGAATATATGGTGTGGGAGGAAAGTTGTTAGAAGCAGTGAAAAGTTTTTATCGAGGATGTAAGGCATGTGTACGTGTAGGAAGAGAGGAAAGTGATTGGTTCTCAGTGAATGTAGGTTTGCGGCAGGGGTGTGTGATGTCTCTATGGTTGTTTAATTTGTTTATGGATGGGGTTGTTAGGGAGGTAAATGCAAGAGTTTTGGAAAGAGGGGCAAGTATGAAGTCTGTTGGGGATGAGAGAGCTTGGGAAGTGAGTCAGTTGTTGTTCGCTGATGATACAGCGCTGGTGGCTGATTCATGTGAGAAACTGCAGAAGCTGGTGACTGAGTTTGGTAAAGTGTGTGGAAAAAGAAAGTTAAGAGTAAATGTGAATAAGAGCAAGGTTATTAGGTACAGTAGGGTTGAGGGTCAAGTAAATTGGGAGGTGAGTTTGAATGGAGAAAAACTGGAGGAAGTGAGGTGTTTTAGATATCTGGGAGTGGATCTGGCAGCGGATGGAACCATGGAAGCGGAAGTGGATCATAGGGTGGGGGAGGGGGCGAAAATTCTGGGGGCCTTGAAGAATGTGTGGAAGTCGAGAACATTATCTCGGAAAGCAAAAATGGGTATGTTTGAAGGAATAGTGGTTCCAACAATGTTGTATGGTTGTGAGGCGTGGGCTATGGATAGAGTTGTGCGCAGGAGGATGGATGTGCTGGAAATGAGATGTTTGAGGACAATGTGTGGTGTAAGGTGGTTTGATCGAGTGAGTAACGTAAGGGTAAGAGAGATGTGTGGAAATAAAAAGAGCATGGTTGAGAGAGCAGAAGAGGGTGTTTTGAAGTGGTTTGGGCACATGGAGAGAATGAGTGAGGAAAGATTGACCAAGAGGATATATGTGTCGGAGGTGGAGGGAACGAGGAGAAGAGGGAGACCAAATTGGAGGTGGAAAGATGGAGTGAAAAAGATTTTGTGTGATCGGGGCCTGAACATGCAGGAGGGTGAAAGGAGGGCAAGGAATAGAGTGAATTGGAGCGATGTGGTATACCGGGGTTGACGTGCTGTCAGTGGATTGAATCAAGGCATGTGAAGCGTCTGGGGTAAACCATGGAAAGCTGTGTAGGTATGTATATTTGCGTGTGTGGACGTATGTATATACATGTGTATGGGGGGGGGGGTTGGGCCATTTCTTTCGTCTGTTTCCTTGCGCTACCTCGCAAACGCGGGAGACAGCGACAAAGTATAATAAAAAAAAAAATAAAATATATATATATATATATATATATATATATATATATATATATATATATATATATATATTTGGGAGCAGCTAAATGAGTGTGTTAGCGGTTTTGATGCACGAGACCGGGTTATAGTGATGGGTGATTTGAATGCAAAGGTGAGTAATGTGGCAGTTGAGGGAATAATTGGTATGCATGGGGTGTTCAGTGTTGTAAATGGAAATGGTGAAGAGCTTGTAGATTTATGTGCTGAAAAAGGACTGATGATTGGGAATACCTGGTTTAAAAAGCGAGATATACATAAGTATACTTATGTAAGTAGGAGAGATGGCCAGAGAGCGTTATTGGATTACGTGTTAATTGACAGGCGCGCGAAAGAGAGACTTTTGGATGTTAATGTGCTGAGAGGTGCAACTGGAGGGATGTCTGATCATTATCTTGTGGAGGCTAAGGTGAAGATTAGTATGGGTTTTCAGAAAAGAGGAGTGAATGTTGGGGTGAAGAAGGTGGTGAGAGTAAGTGAGCTTGGGAAGGAGACCTGTGTGGGGAAGTACCAGGAGAGACTGTGTACAGAATGGAAAAAGGTGAGAACAATGGAAGTAAGGGGAGTGGGGGAGGAATGGGATGTATTTAGGGAATCAGTGATGGATTGCGCAAAAGATGCTTGTGGCATGAGAAGAGTGGGAGGTGGGCTGTTTAGAAAGGGTAGTGAGTGGTGGGATGAAGAAGTAAGAGTATTAGTGAAAGAGAAGAGAGAGGCATTTGGACGATTTTTGCAGGGAAAAAATGCAATTGAGTGGGAGAAGTATAAAAGAAAGAGACAGGAGGTCAAGAGAAAGGTGCAAGAGGTGAAAAAAAGGGCAAATGAGAGTTGGGGTGAGAGACTATCAGTAAATTTTAGGGAGAATAAAAAGATGTTCTGGAAGGAGGTAAATAGGGTGCGTAAGACAAGGGAGCAAATGGGAACTTCAGTGAAGGGCGCAAATGGGGAGGTGATAACAAGTAGCGGTGATGTGAGAAGGAGATGGAATGAGTATTTTGAAGGTTTGTTGAATGTGTCTGATGACAGAGTGGCAGATATAGGGTGTTTTGGTCGAGGTGGTGTGCAAAGTGAGAGGGTTAGGGAAAATGATTTGGTAAACAGAGAAGAGGTAGTAAAAGCTTTGCGGAAGATGAAAGCCGGCAAGGCAGCAGGTTTGGATGGTATTGCAGTGGAATTTATTAAAAAAGGGGGTGACTGTATTGTTGACTGGTTGGTAAGGTTATTTAATGTATGTATGACTCATGGTGAGGTGCCTGAGGATTGGCGGAATGCGTGCATAGTGCCATTGTACAAAGGCAAAGGGGATAAGAGTGAGTGCTCAAATTACAGAGGTATAAGTTTGTTGAGTATTCCTGGTAAATTATATGGGAGGGTATTGATCGAGAGGGTGAAGGCATGTACAGAGCATCAGATTGGGGAAGAGCAGTGCGGTTTCAGAAGTGGTAGAGGATGTGTGGATCAGGTGTTTGCTTTGAAGAATGTATGTGAGAAATACTTAGAAAAGCAAATGGATTTGTATGTAGCATTTATGGATCTGGAGAAGGCATATGATAGAGTTGATAGAGATGCTCTGTGGAAGGTATTAAGAATATATGGTGTGGGAGGCAAGTTGTTAGAAGCAGTGAAAAGTTTTTATCGAGGATGTAAGGCATGTGTACGTGTAGGAAGAGAGGAAAGTGATTGGTTCTCAGTGAATGTAGGTTTGCGGCAGGGGTGTGTGATGTCTCCATGGTTGTTTAATTTGTTTATGGATGGGGTTGTAAGGGAGGTAAATGCAAGAGTCCTGGAAAGAGGGGCAAGTATGAAGTCTGTTGGGGATGAGAGAGCTTGGGAAGTGAGTCAGTTGTTGTTCGCTGATGATACAGCGCTGGTGGCTGATTCATGTGAGAAACTGCAGAAGCTGGTGACTGAGTTTGGTAAAGTGTGTGGAAGAAGAAAGTTGAGAGTAAATGTGAATAAGAGCAAGGTTATTAGGTACAGTAGGGGTGAGGGTCAAGTCAATTGGGAGGTGAGTTTGAATGGAGAAAAACTGGAGGAAGTGAAGTGTTTTAGATATCTGGGAGTGGATCTGTCAGCGGATGGAACCATGGAAGCGGAAGTGGATCATAGGGTGGGGGAGGGGGCGAAAATTTTGGGAGCCTTGAAAAATGTGTGGAAGTCGAGAACATTATCTCGGAAAGCGAAAATGGGTATGTTTGAGGGAATAGTGGTTCCAACAATGTTGTATGGTTGCGAGGCGTGGGCTATGGATAGAGATGTGCGCAGGAGGATGGATGTGCTGGAAATGAGATGTTTGAGGACAATGTGTGGTGTGAGGTGGTTTGATCGAGTAAGTAACGTAAGGGTAAGAGAGATGTGTGGAAATAAAAAGAGCGTGGTTGAGAGAGCAGAAGAGGGTGTTTTGAAATGGTTTGGGCACATGGAGAGAATGAGTGAGGAGAGATTGACCAAGAGGATATATGTGTCGGAGGTGGAGGGAACGAGGAGAAGAGGGAGACCAAATTGGAGGTGGAAAGATGGAGTGAAAAAGATTTTGTGTGATCGGGGCCTGAACATGCAGGAGGGTGAAAGGAGGGCAAGGAATAGAGTGAATTGGAGTCATGTGGTATACAGGGGTTGACGTGCTGTCAGTGGATTGAATCAAGGCATGTGAAGCGTCTGGGGTAAACCATGGAAAGCTGTGTAGGTATGTATATTTGCGTGTGTGGACGTGTGTATGTACATGTGTATGGGGGGGGGGGGCATTTCTTTCGTCTGTTTCCTTGCGCTACCTCGCAAACGCGGGAGACAGCGACAAAGTATAAAAAAAAAAAAAAAAAAAAAAAAAAAAAAAATATATATATATATATATATATATATATATATATATATATATATATATATATATATACATATATATATATATATATATATATATATATATATATATATATATATATATATATAGAGAGAGAGAGAGAGAGAGAGAGAGAGAGAGAGAGAGAGAGAGAGAGAGAGATTGTATGTCTGTCTGTCTATTTGCTCGTTATCTAACTGCTCCTAAGTCACTTCGTCAATCTCATTCATATTTTGCTCAGTGATAGTTTAGAACATGGCAAGTGGTATTTCAAGACGTGACATAGCCTTGGAAGTTGCTGGTGAACTGACTGATTTTGCCACCCACTTTTGAGGATGGTCCAAGACATATGATACAGAAAATTCCAAATGATACATGTTGGTTCTCAGTTACACACGCTGAGTCATATCTCGATCTCCGAGGCAACATCAGGATCCTTCCTGGAGGAGTGGCCGACGGTGAAATCTGCCATTACGTCACCTTCTGCCTTACGATTCCAGAGATAGATGATGAAGCAGCCGTCAGACAGAGTCCAGACTGGAGACGGGATGGCTGGAGGTAGAGCAACAGTGAGAGCTGAGGATATTGCACTAAGACACGAAGGATATCGTGGCACAATGACCAGAAGGATCCAAAAACCATTTGAAGGTGGAAATCTGAGGTGACTTCCGTCATGATCCAATTATAAACAAACTTGGTAAAAGTCAGGGTTATGATGCTGTTCATAATGGCACCCATTCCTCTATTGCTTCCACATTTCGTAGACGAAGAACAGGTACATTTTCCACTGGAATATTATGCCTCAACGGGACGAGAGGCAGCATCACAAAAACCCAAAACTGTATTGAGTTCGTCTCAGCAGCATCTGCTCTGTATAGAATACATTACTAGCCATGGTAGGTCAGAGTAGTGCCCCACAGTTCCGGGTTTCACGATCATGATACATTATTGACCATATCCTTCACCTGCTTGATATCAAGGGGCATTACTGTGTCTGTGGATAAGGAATACAACGCGTGAAATTCCCTCGAGACAGTAATGTCTCACGCAGCTCAGCAATCAAACGTTTTATGTCGTGAGATTCCTACGCTTTTAGCTTCCGTGTTCTACCATTACTCTAATCCCTTACTGTATCTTGCCCCATCTATCAGGGCACTACACCTCTCACATTGTCTTGTAACACGTCTTCAACTCGAGGTGAGGACAGAGTTCCCTTCACTGTGGGTGCTGTCACACTCCACCCCATCTCTGGCGATGAAGGAACCAATGCCATACAACCTTGCGTTAGGTAGAATAACACACTGTGTATCATCCTGCCTTCATACATACCAATATAAACGTCATAACTTCAAGAGGAAAAAAAAATCGAGCATCGCTCGGTCTTAGTCGTACCGAATCGATGCGATTTTTTTTAATAAAGTCCGGCAGCATCTGGCCAGCTGGTCCATTGGCAGTCAAGTGGAGCAGTGACCCAACCTCGGCCTTTCCTGCCTTTATTGGCTCTTGCAGACACCTTCTCACGGTGGGGTTAGAACCGATAATGTATCTCAGCGCGATATAATCCAAGCCATTAAACAATCCGAATGCTTTTATGTGTCACTGAAACAGCCTGGGTCCGCTACTGAACCCCCTTTACGATCAGTGAAATGAAGAGAGACGTGTTGAACTGCTGCCAGACGGCTGAAAAACGTAAGGGGTCCAGATCATAAACGAAGGGGACAAGAAAGGCAAATGCAAAGGCGTCGGGCAGCTGAAGGTGGAGGGGACGCCACGACCCGCTCACACACACACACACACACACACACACACACACACACACACGCTCCACCAACGTGTTGTTACCTCAGTTAGCAAGAATACTCTCCCCCCACAGCGGCCCAGCCACGACCCGTGCCACACGATATATAAGCATGGCCAGGACACATGAAGGACAACCAGTTATAGGTCACTGCTAAACCTCAACCTGGGAGTGAAGGTATAACAATATGGGCTTGTTACAACTTTCGGCCGCAGTTGTAATGGAGTTTTCGGGTCCAAAGTCAGGTGTGGGAGAGAGAGAGAGAGAGAGAGAGAGAGAGAGAGAGAGAGAGAGAGGATTGGATGTTATCATACCACCTTCTGCCTTCGGAAAAAAAAGTAATCCATGCAATTCTCCTCCTTCTCCTCATGTCTTCCTCTCTCTTCACATAACCTTTCTTCCGTTAAGTCAGGTGTGTAAACACCTGCAAAACCCTGATTCATTTCCCTTTTCTCTCTAGCTTTTATTCTTTCACCCAAGATGGCCTTGATTGGGGCATGTTTCGCCCGTGACACGTCAGACGCTGATAAGAAAATATACCAAAGCAAGGCTGAGGGAGTGGGGCTACTTTCGACAGGATAAATCTAGCGATCACCGCAGGAAAGTCTAGCATTACGGTAAATGGCTCTTGTAAGTTACATATTGTCAAGTGTTATGCGTGTGTGTGTCTGTGTGTCTTGAGAGACCGTATGTCTGGGGACTGAAAGCCAGCAACCCACATGTGTCTGAGGCAGAGAGAAAAGACGTGGCTGATAACACACAAAACTGGTCATTGCCCTGCAAGTCGGCCATTGGGATCCAAATGATCTTTGCACTTGTGTTTCATGCCCAGATGTTCATTGTCTCTTGGTCTCTTCGGCGACACTCAGACTGGCTGTAACCAAGACGTTGCTATGGAATGTGTCATAGTTACTGGTGTATACCACGATGTAGAGAGTAATGAGAAAAATAAGATCAGAACACGAGAGACCCAGTCTTAAGAAATGTATTCAATTTGATATTGCAGACAATCGGTCGCTTAGAGAGACGGACGCTTAGGTTTCTGTATATATATATATATATATATATATATATATATATATATATATATATATATATATATATATATATATATATATATATATATTTCATCATTTCATTCATACTATTCGCCATTTCCCGCATTAGCGAGGTAGCGTTAAGAACAGAGGACTGGGCCTTTGAGGGAATATCCTCACCAGGCCCCCTTCTCTGTTCCTTCCTTTGGAAAAAAAGAAAAAAAAAAAAGAGAGAGGGGAGGATTTACAGCCACCCGCCCCCTCCCCTTTAAGTCGCCTTCTACGACACGCAGGGAACACGTGGGAAGTATTCTTTCTCCCCTATCCCCAGGGATAATATATATATATATATATATATATATATATATATATATATATATATATATATATATATATATATATATATCATACTTTATCGCTGTATCCCGCGTTAGCGAGGTAGCGCAAGGAAACAAACGAAAGAATGGCCCAACCTACCCACATACATATGTATATACACACACGTCCACATACGCTCATATACATACCTATACATTTCAACGTATACATATATATATATATACATACACAGCCATATACATACATTCACATTTACATAATTCATACTTGCTGCCTTCACTCATTCTCGTCGCCACCCCGCCGCACATGAAATGACAACCCCCTTCCCCCTCACATACGAGAGGTAGCGCTAGGAAAAGACAACAAAGGCCACATTCGTTCACACTCAGTCTCTAGCTGTCATGTATAATGCACCAAAACCACAGCTTCCTTTCTACATCCAGGCCCCACAAAACTTTCCATGGTTTACCCCAGACGCTTCACATGCCCTGGTTCAATCCATTGACAGAACGTCGACCCCGGTATACCACATCGTTCCAATTCACTCTATGCCTTTCACGCCTTTCACCCTCCTGCATGTTCAGGCACCGATCGCTCAAAATCTTTTTCACTCCTTCCTTCCACTCTAATTTGGTCTCCCACTTCTCCTCGTTCCCTCCACCTGGTGAAGTGCCTGAGGATTGGCGGAATGCATGCATTGTGCCATTGTACAAAGGCGAAGGGGATAAAGGTAAGTGTTCAAATTACAGAGGTATAAGTTTGTTGAGTTTTTTTTTTTTTTTTTATACTTTGTCGCTGTCTCCCGCGTTTGCGAGGTAGCGCAAGGAAACAGACGAAAGAAATGGCCCAACCCCCCCCATACACATGTACATACCCACGTCCACACACGCAAATATACATACCTACACAGCTTTCCATGGTTTACCCCGGACGCTTCACATGCCTTGATTCAATCCACTGACAGCACGTCAACCCCTGTATACCACATCGCTCCAATTCACTCTATTCCTTGCCCTCCTTTCACCCTCCTGCATGTTCAGGCCCCGATCACACAAAATCCTTTTCACTCCATCTTTCCACCTCCAATTTGGTCTCCCTCTTCTCCTCGTTCCCTCCACCTCCGACACATATATCCTCTTGGTCAATCTTTCCTCACTCATTCTCTCCATGTGCCCAAACCATTTCAAAACACCCTCTTATCCCTGGGGATAGGGGTGAAAGAATACTTCCCACGTATTCCTCGCGTGTCGTAGAAAGCGACTAGAGGGGACGGGAGCGGGGGGCCGGAAATCCTCCCCTCCTTGTATTAACTTTCTAAAATGGGAAACAGAAGAAGGAGTCACGCGGGGAGTGCTCATCCTCCTCGAAGGCTCACAGTGGGGTGCCTAAATGTGTGTGGATGTAACCAAGTTTGTTGAGTATTCCTGGTAAATTATATGGGAGGGTATTGATTGAGAGGGTGAAGGCATGTACAGAGCATCAGATTGGGGAAGAGCAGTGTGGTTTCAGAAGTGGTAAAGGATGTGTGAATCAGGTGTTTGCTTTGAAGAATGTATGTGAGAAATACTTAGAAAAACAGATGGATTTGTATGTAGCTTTTCTGGATCGGGAGAAGGCATATGATAAAGTTGATGGAGATGATCTATGGAAGGTATTAAGAGTACATGATGTGGGAGGTAAGTTGCTAGAAGGAGTGAAAAGTTTTTATCGAGGATGTAAGGCATGTGTACGTGTAGGAAGAGAGGAAAGTGATTGGTTCCCACTGAATGTCGGTTGGCGGCAGGGGTGTATGATGTCTCCATGGTTGTTTAATTTGTTTATGAATGGGGTTGTTAGGGAGGTGAATGCGAGAGTTTTGGAAAGAGGGGCAAGTATGCCGTCTGTTGTGGATGAGAAGGCTTGGGAAGTGAGTCATTTGTTGTTCGCTGATGATACAGCGCTGGTGGCTGATTCGGGTGAGAAGCTGCAGAAATTGGTGACTGAGTTTGGTAAAGTGTGTGAAAGAAGAAAACTGAGAGTAAATGTGAATAAGAGCAAGGTTATTAGCTTCAGTATGGTTGAGGGACAAGTAAATTGGGAGGTAAGTTTGAATGGAGAAAATCTGTAGGAAGTGAACTGCTTTAGATATCTGGGACTGGATTTAGTAGCTGGGGAGGGGGCGAAAGTTCTGGGAGCCTTGAAGAATGTGTGAAAGTCGAGAACGTTATCTCGAAGAGCAAAAATGGGTATGTTTGAAGGAATAGTGGTTCCAACAACGTTTTATGGTTGCGAGGCGTGGGCTATAGATAGGGTTGTGCGGAGGAGGTCGGATGTGTTGGAAATGAGATGTTTGAGGACAATATGTGGTGTGTGGTAGTTTGATCGAGTAGGTAATGAAAGGGTAAGAAAGATGTGTGGTAATAAAAAAAGTGTGGTTGAGAGAGCAGAAGAGAGTGTATTAGAATGGTTTGGTCACATGGAGAGAATGAGTAAGGAAAGATTGACAAAAAGGATATATGTCTCAGAGGTGGAGGGAACGAGAAGTGGGAGACCAAATTGGAGGTGAAAGGATTGAGTGAAAAAGATTTTAAGCGATAGGGGCATGAACATTGAGGAGGGTGAAAGGCTTGCATGGAATAGAGTGAAACCAGGGCATGTGAAGCGTCTAGGGTCAACCATGGAAAGCTTTGTGGGGCCTGGATGTGGAAAGGGAGCTATGGTTTCGGTGCATTACACATGACATCTAGAGACTGAGTGTGAACGAATGCGGCCTTTGTTGTCTTTTCCTAGCGCTACCTCGCGCGCGCGCGGGGGGAAGGGGGTTGCTATTTCATGTGCGGCGGTGTGGCGACGGAATGGATGAAAGCAGCAAGTATGAATATGTGCATGTGTATATATGTGTATATGTCTGTAGGTATACGTTGAAATGTGTGGGTATGTATATGTGCGTGCGTGGGCGTTTATCTATATACATGTGTATGTGGGTGGGCTGGGCCATTCTTTCGTCTGTTTCCTTGCGCTACCTCGCTAACACGGGAGACAGCGACAAAGTATAATAAACAAATGAATAATATATATATATATATATATATATATATATATATATATATATATATATATATATATATATATATATATATATTTATATATATATATATATATATATATGAAGGTGAAATCGCAATTCAGTCGGAATTCAGATAATTTTATTTAACGTAATTTTTGCATACCTGCGGCATGTTTCACTGAGGCAATCCGCTTCATCAGGTGCAAACAATTCACAACGTTTTTCAAATTCCAACACCACCACAAATATTCCGTCCCTCCTCTGCCATTCTCCACTACACACTAACCTGTCTGTTAAAGTAGTAGGTACCTTATGTTAAGGGTGTGTGTGTGTGTGTGTGTGTGTGTTTTGGGGTGTTGCTTGGGCAACAAGATGCTCTTTCAACTATTTTTTTCTTATGTTTTCGTTTTTTTGTTGATTCTTTCATTATGATTTGGTTGATAATAAGATGTGCCTTAACGTTCCCTAGGGACAAATGAAAGTTATAAGTATTGGCAGTTAAGACGGATTGAATGACGTTACGTGTGGTATGATTGGATGAAGGGTTACAATGTAAACTTGGTTGTTTAAGGTCTAATGGGTGATCGATTTCATGATAGTGTTTAACGATCGCATTTGTTTCTTTTTCTTTTTTCCTTTTTGGTCATCCCTGCGTAGTGAATGGTGGCGTCCATTTTCGGACAATTTGGCATACTTTTAATCAAGGTCTTACTGATGGTGTTATTGTAATAGAAGACAATGATCAAACCACTGGTTTTTCGTACCTGTCTTACACTACCTCAGCTGGAAGAATAGGGCAACTATAAATGTTTAGATCCATGATCATTTTCCACATTTTTGTCACTAGATACATCAAATGTCTTCTTACCTTCCCGTTAAGCCTTGTTCACAAACCACTTGGGATAACATAATGGTTTAATGATACGTCTTATATGACTACATTCGTCTATCATCTTTACGTCCCTGCTACCCTACAGCCCTGGGGTTCCCACCTACTCACCGTAGGCCTGTAAGGTGACACAGGCCGCCCACACTCTTACCCTAAGGACGCTGCACATCAACTCATGGGTATCATGTTAATGCATATGGAAACCAGCCTGGACCCAGATGTTAAGAAGGTGATAAATGTTACACACACACACACACACACACACACACACACACACACACACACACACACACACACACGCTCACTCACTTACACACACACACACACACACACACACACACACACACACACACAAGCAGACATACATACTCACATTCACACAGACACATACGCACACGCAGACACGCAGACACACAGACACGCAGACACACACACACACACACACACACACACACACACACACACACACACACACACACACACCGCCAAAGCATGAGTTCAGAAGTGTATGGACAATCAAGAGGACATCCTGTGTGTGTGTGTGCATGGTGGAGCACACCTGTACGTCCCACATGCTCTCACTCAGACACACAGCCTTGCTGACCTTCGCCGCTGCTGACTGTGTTAGTGGCATTAGGTCACGTGTGATCCGTGTCACTGTGGTCACTGTTGTCGTAACAGTAGCGTCAGTGGAGTGTAAGTGGCACTGGGTGTAACGGTGGTAAGGGTGAACTGCATGTTAGTGGCACCTATAGTGTTAGTGGGTGGTTCAGTGGGACGGTTATTAGCACTAGTGGCAGTCTGTAGTGGTTTGTTTGGTAAGATGTTAGTGGCGGTGAAGATGGCTGCGGTACAGTGGGACGTTAGTGGCAATGATAATGTCAGTGGTATATTAGTGGTAAAATTAGCAATAATGGTTTGGTCAGTAGGATATAAGTGGTGCTGGTGATGGCTGAGGCAGAGGGTTAGTGGCGAAGGCCATGCGGGCTTGGTTAATGCGTAAACAGGTGATACACAGGAGAGTGAACTGCTGATGACAGCTAAGATAATGAACTTAGTAACTAGGATGGAAGCCATGGAAACAATGATTCAGGATAACTACTTTTACTAGCCTTGCCAAGGATGATTTATCGACCACCAGAAGCAGCTCAAGGATGATCGCGACTCTAAATAGCCATAGTTTACTAGAGGATGAAGTACAGGATGATAGCTATTTATCATCCTTGTTGGAGACTCAATGACAAGAGATCAGAAACAGGAACTCTCTGTATTAAGGCAGGTGGAGGACATATGCTCTTTCATGGGGCAATATTGGAAGATATTCTGAGACAGATTGAAGACTGTCTCAAACGCTATTGAGGGTATTACTCCTGTTGTCCAAATGGGGATAAACAATACAGTCATCGAAAGATCAGAAAACAATGGAGCAATGTAAATACAGCAACGTTTAAGGATCTTATCTGGCGGTTCAAACCAGCCGTGGGTAAAATTAGTTATATCGGGTTTGCCCGCCCAGATACGACACAAGCCCCCGTACCCTTAGTAGAGTGTTGGGCTAACGAGAAGTATTGAGGCGCTCTGTCGGGGATGAGGGAAACGTCTTTTTTGTATCGATCCATCGGGCAATTGTGGCCGGTTTTGAAGGCCTCCCTTTCCAAGAATATACTCTATTCTAATGGCCTAAGTAAAAACCCGACTTAGAAGAGTCTCAAACGAGTATATTCGACTCTTTTTCTATAGACATAAACTCGTTAGGTTCTTTAGATAGCAGGAAGACTGAGAGACAGATCTAGAATGACAGGGAGCATAACAGAAGGCAGAGTTACTTCCGATGCAGGAGAGGAACGAGACAGACAGATGACGGTTTACGACAGCAAACCTATTCTGTAATACAGGGTCACTCCACAGGTAGTGATGGAGGATGGGTAGGTCCGGGAAAAGGCAGAATGCGGCAGCTGAATATAATTTTACTGGTGATAAGCGGCATGTGTCAGGTACAAACAAGGCAGACTGCACGGCGGTGAGGGATCGCGGCAGGCTGGGTCCACTGACGCAAGTTGGGAGTGAGGCAGGTAGAAGAGAGGGGAGAAGAAGAAGATGGCAACCTGACATCAGTTCTGAGGTGGGAGCAAGGTACAAAGGCAGGTTAGTGACCACGGAAGGACGGATCAAGTCGAGTTTTATGTACACGGCAGCCCCACTACTGTTTTTTTTTTTATTATACTTTGTCGCTGTCTCCCGCGTTTGCGAGGTAGCGCAAGGAAACAGACGAAAGAAATGGCCCAACCCCCCCCAAACACATGTATATACATACGTCCACACACGCAAATATACATACCTACACAGCTTTCCATGCCTTGATTCAATCCACTGACAGCACGTCAACCCCGGTATACCACATCGCTCCAATTCACTCTATTCCTTGCCCTCCTCTCACCCTCCTGCATGTTCAGGCCCCGATCACACAAAATCTTTTTCACTCCATCTTTCCACCTCCAATTTGGTCTCCCTCTTCTCCTTGTTCCCTCCACCTCCGACACATATATCCTCTTGGTCAATCTTTCCTCACTCATCCTCTCCATGTGCCCAAACCACTTCAAAACACCCTCTTCTGCTCTCTCAACCACGTTCTTTTTATTTCCACACATCTCTCTTACCCTTACGTTACTCACTCGATCAAACCACCTCACACCACACATTGTCCTCAAACATCTCATTTCCAGCACATCCATCCTCCTGCGCACAACTCTATCCATAGCCCACGCCTCGCAACCATACATCATTGTTGGAACCACTATTCCTTCAAACACACCCATTTTTGCTTTCCGAGATAATGTTCTCGACTTCCACACATTCTTCAAGGCCCCCAGAATTTTCGCCCCCTCCCCCACCCTATGATCCACTTCCGCTTCCATGGTTCCATCCGCTGCCAGATCCACTCCCAGATATCTAAAACACTTCACTTCCTCCAGTTTTTCTCCATTCAAACTTACCTCCCAATTGACTTGACCCTCAACCCTACTGTACCTAATAACCTCGCTCTTATTCACATTTACTCTTAACTTTCTTCTTCCACACACTTTACCAAACTCAGTCACCAGCTTCTGCAGTTTCTCACATGAATCATCCACCAGCGCTGTATCATCAGCGAACAACAACTGAATCACTTCCCAAGCTCTCTCATCCCCAACAGACTTCATACTTGCCCCTCTTTCCAAAACTCTTGCATTTACCTCCCTAACAACCCCATCCATAAACAAATTAAACAACCATGGAGACATCACACACCCCTGCCGCAAACCTACATTCACTGAGAACCAATCACTTTCCTCTCTTCCTACACGTACACATGCCTTACATCCTCGATAAAAACTTTTCACTGCATCCAACAACTTTCCTCCCACACCATATATTCTTAATACCTTCCACAGAGCATCTCTATCAACTCTATCATATGCCTTCTCCAGATCCATAAATGCTACATACAAATCCATTTCCTTTTCTAAGTACTTCTCACATACATTCTTCAAAGCAAACACCTGATCCACACATCCTCTACCACTTCTGAAACCACACTGCTCTTCCCCAATCTGATGCTCTGTACATGCCTTCACCCTCTCAATCAATACCCTCCCATATAATTTACCAGGAATACTCAACAAACTTATACCTCTGTAATTTGAGCACTCACTCTTATCCCCTTTGCCTTTGTACAATGGCACTATGCACGCATTCCACCAATCCTCAGGCACCTCACCATGAGTCATACATACATTAAATAACCTTACCAACCAGTCAACAATACAGTCACCCCCTTTTTTAATAAATTCCACTGCAATACCATCCAAACCTGCTGCCTTGCCGGCTTTCATCTTCCGCAAAGCTTTCACTACATCTTCTCTGTTTACCAAATCATTTTCCCTAACCCTCTCACTTTGCACACCACCTCGACCAAAACACCCTATATCTGCCACTCTATCATCAAACACATTCAACAAACATTCAAAATACTCACTCCATCTAGTTCTCACATCACCACTACTTGTTATCACCTCCCCATTTGCGCCCTTCACTGAAGTTCCCATTTGCTCCCTTGTCTTACGCACTTTATTTACCTCCTTCCAAAACATCTTTTTATTCTCCCTAAAATTTAATGATACTCTCTCACCCCAACTCTCATTTGCCCTTTTTTTCACCTCTTGCACCTTTCTCTTGACCTCCTGTCTCTTTCTTTTATACATCTCCCACTCAATTGCATTTTTTCCCTGCAAAAATCGTCCAAATGCCTCTCTCTTCTCTTTCACTAATACTCTTACTTCTTCATCCCACCACTCACTACCCTTTCTAATCAACCCACCTCCCACTCTTCTCATGCCACAAGCATCTTTTGCGCAATCCATCACTGATTCCCTAAATACATCCCATTCCTCCCCCACTCCCCTTACTTCCATTGTTCTCACCTTTTTCCATTCTGTACTCAGTCTCTCCTGGTACTTCCTCACACAGGTCTCCTTCTCAAGCTCACTTACTCTCACCACCCTCTTCACCCCAACATTCACTCTTCTTTTCTGAAAACTCATACAAATCTTCACCTTAGCCTCCACAAGATAATGATCAGACATCCCCCCAGTTGCACCTCTCAGCACATTAACATCCAAAAGTCTCTCTTTCGCACGCCTGTCAATTAACACGTAATCCAATAACGCTCTCTGGCCATCTCTCCTACTTACATAAGTATACTTATGTATATCTCGCTTTTTAAACCAGGTATTCCCAATCATCAGTCCTTTTTCAGCACATAAATCTACAAGCTCTTCACCATTTCCATTTACAACACTGAACACCCCATGTATACCAATTATTCCCTCAACTGCCACATTACTCACCTTTGCATTCAAATCACCCATCACTATAACCCGGTCTCGTGCATCAAAACCACTAACACACTCATTCAGCTGCTCCCAAAACACTTGCCTCTCATGATCTTTCTTCTCATGCCCAGGTGCATATGCACCAATAATCACCCACCTCTCTCCATCAACTTTCAGTTTTACCCATATTAATCGAGAATTTACCTTCTTACACTCTATCACATACTCCCACAACTCCTGTTTCAGGAGTATTGCTACTCTTTCCCTTGCTCTTGTCCTCTCACTAATGCATATAAATATATATATATATATATATATATATATATATATATATATATATATATATATATATATATATATATATAACAAGGCAAGGCAGCAGGTTTGGATGGTATTGCAGTGGAATTTATTAAAAAAGGGGGTGACTGTATTGCTGACTGGTTGGTAAGGTTATTTAATGTATGTATGACTCATGGTGAGGTACCTGAGGATCGGCGGAATGCGTGCATAGTGCCATTGTACAAAGGCAAAGGGGATTAGAGTGAGTGCTCAAATTACAGAGGTATAAGTTTGTTGAGTATTCCTGGTAAATTATATGGTAGGGTATTGATTGAGAGGGTGAAGGCATGTACAGAGCATCAGATTGGGGAAGAGCAGTGTGGTTTCAGAAGTGGTAAAGGATGTGTGGATCAGGTGTTTGCTTTGAAGAATGTATGTGAGAAATACTTAGAAAAGCAAATGGATTTATAAGTAGCATTTATGGATCTGGAGAAGGCACATGATAGAGTTGATAGAGATGCTCTGTGTAAGGTACTAAGAATATATGGTGTGGGAGGCAAGTTGTTAGAAGCAGTGAAAAGTTTTTATCGAGGATGTAAGGCATGTGTACGTGTAGGAAGAGAGGAAAGTGATTGGTTCTCAGTGAATGTAGGTTTGCGGCAGGGGTGTGTGATGTTTCCATGGTTGTTTAATTTGTTTATGGATGGGGTTGTTAGGGAGGTGAATGCAAGAGTTTTGAAAAGAGGGGCAAGTATGAAGTCTGTTGGGGATGAGAGAGCCTGGGAAGTGAGTCAGTTGTTGTTCGCTGATGACACAGCGCTGGTGGCTGATTCATGTGAGAAACTGCAGAAGCTGGTGACTGAGTTTGGTAAAGTGTGTGAAAGAAGAAAGTTTAGAGTAAATGTGAATAAGAGCAAGGTTATTAGGTACAGTAGGGTTGAGGGTCAAGTCAATTGGGAGGTAAGTTTGAATGGAGAAAAACTGGAGGAAGTAAAGTGTTTTAGATATCTGTGAGTGGATCTGGCAGCGGATGGAACCATGGAAGCGGAAGTGGATCATAGGGTGGGGGAGGGGGCGAAAATCCTGGGAGCCTTGAAGAATGTGTGGAAGTCGAGAACATTATCTCGGAAAGCAAAAATGGATATTTTTGAAGGAATAGTGGTGCCAACAATGTTGTATGGTTGCGAGGCGTGGGCTATGGATAGAGTTGTGCGCAGGAGGATGGATGTGCTGGAAATGAGATGTTTGAGGACAATGTGTGGTGTGAGGTGGTTTGATCGAGTAAGTAACGTAAGGGTAAGAGAGATGTGTGGAAATAAAAAGAGCGTGGTTGAGAGAGCAGAAGAGGGTGTTTTGAAATGGTTTGGGCACATGGAGAGAATGAGTGAGGAAAGATTGACCGAGAGGATATATGTGTCGGAGGTGGAGGGAACGAGGAGAAGTGGGAGACCAAATTGGAGGTGAAAAGATGGAGTGAAAAAGATTTTGTGTGATCGGGGCCTGAACATGCAGGAGGGTGAAAGGAGGGCAAGGAATAGAGTGAATTGGATCGATGTGGTATACCGGGGTTGACGTGCTGTCAGTGGATTGAATCAGGGCATGTGAAGCGTCTGGGGTAAACCATGGAAAGCTGTGTAGGTATGTATATTTGCGTGTGTGGACGTATGTATATACATGTGTATGGGGGTGGGTTGGGCCATTTCTTTCGTCTGTTTCCTTGCGCTACCTCGCAAACGCAGGAGACAGCGACAAAGCAAAAAAAAAAAAAAAGTTTGCTTACCATTCCTGGGAAATTATATGGGAGGGTACTGATTGAGAGGATGAAGGCATGTACAGAGCATCAGATTGGGGAAGAGCAGTGTGGTTTCAGAAGTGGTAGAGGATGTGTGAATCAGGTGTTTGCTTTGAAGAATGTATGTGAGAATTACTTAGAAAAGTAAATGGATTTATGGATTTAGAGAAGGCATATGATAGAGTTGATAGAGAAGCTCTGTGGAAGTATGAAGAATATATGGTGTGAGAGGCAAGCTGTTAGAAGCAGTGAAAAGTTTTTATCGAGGATGTAAGGCATGTGTACGTGTAGGAAGCGAGGAAAGTTATTGGTTCTCAGTGAATGTAGGTTTGTGGCAGGGATGTGCGATGTCTCCATGGTTGTTTAATTTGTTTATGGATGGGGTTGTTAGGGAGGTGAATGCACGAGTTTTGGAAATAGGGGCAATCATGCAGTCTGTTGTGGATGAGAGAGCTTGGGAAGTGAGTCAGTTGTTGTTTGCTGATGATACAGTGCTCGTGGCTGATTCGTGTGAGAAACTGTAGAGGCTGGTGACTGAGTTTGGCTGTGGATGGCACCATGGAAGCGGAAGTGAATCATAGGGTGGGGGAGGGGGCGAAAATCCTTCGGGCCTTGAAGAATGTGCTGAAGTCGAGAACATTATCTCCGAAAGCAAAAATGGGGATGTTTGAAGGAATAGTGGTTCCAACATTATATGGTTGCGAGGCATGGGCTATGGATAGAGTTGTGCGGAGGAGGGTGGATGTGCTGGAAATGAGATGTTTGAGGACATTATGTGGTGTGAGATGGTTTGATCGAGTAAGTGATAATAGGGTAAGAGACGTATGGTAATAAAAAGATTGTGGCTGAGAGAGCAGAAGAGGGTGTTTTGAAATGGTTTGGTCACATAGAGAGAATGAGTGAGGATATATTTGTTTCAGAGGTGGAGGAAATGAGAAGTGGGAGACCAAATTGTAGGTGGAAAGATGGAGTGAAAAAGATTTTGAGTGATTGGGGCCTGAACATGCAGGAGGGTGAAAGTCGTGCAAGGAATAGAGTGAATTGGAACGATGTGGTTTACCGGGGTCAACATGCTGTCAGTGGATTGAACCAGGGCATGTGAAGCGTCTGGGGTAAACCATGGAAAGTTCTGTGGGGCCTGGATGTGGAAAGGGAGCTGTGGTTTCGGTGCATTATAACATGACAGCTAGAGACTGAGTGTGAACGAATGTGGCCTTTGTTTTCTTTTCCTAGCGCTACATTGCACACATGAGGGGGGAAGGGTTTTTTTTTATATGTGGCGGGATGGCGATGGGAATGAATAAAGGCAGACATTATGAATTATGTACATGTGTATATATGTATATGTCTGTGTGTATTTATATGTATACGTTGTGATGTATAGGTATGTATACTTGCGTGTGTGGATGTGTATGTATATACATGTGAATTTGGGTGGGTTGGGCCATTTCTTTCATCTGTTTCCTTGCGCTACCTCGCTAACGCGGGAGACAGCGAGAAAGCAAAATAGAATAGATATATATTTCAGAGAACGAGGCCAGGTGAGGATATTCCCTCAGAGGCCCAGTCCTTTGTTCTTAACGCTACCTTGCTAACGCGGGAAATGGCGAATAGTTTGAAAGAAAAAGAATATATATATATATATATATATATATATATATATATATATATATATATATATATATATATATATATATATATATATATACCATTCCGTTTCCCGCGTTAGTGAGGTAGCGTTAAGAACAGAGGATTGAGCCTTTGAGGGAATAACCTCACTTTCTCACTTGGCCCCCTTCTCTGTTCCTTCTTTAGGAAAATCAGAAACGAAAGGGGAGGATTTCCAACCCCCCCACTCCCTCGCCTTTTAGTCGCCTTCTACGACACGCAGGGGATACGTGGGAAGTATTCTTTGTGTATGTGTGTGTGTGTGTGTGTGTGTGTGTGGGTGTGTGTGTGTGGGTGTGTGTATGTGTGTGTGTGTGTGTGTGTGTGTGTGTGTGTGTGTGTGTGTGTGTGTGTTATGTTAATGCCTGGAATACACGTGAAAAAATACCGGAGTCAGAGAAAACTGTCCTGGATGATTATGATATAATTCGTATTTCGGGGTCTTGGTGAGATATCTAGAAAGACTTTCCACGCCTAATAATCTAACAGTGAGAAGGGAAATAGGGCTAGGCGGCGAAGTCTGTGGTCTGTTATATGTTATATTTCTAGTGTCCTGAAAAATGTTGTAACTGCTGATAAGAATGATTTTTGAAAAACCAAGGATAAGTTTCCCAAAGGAAATAATAACAGTAGTATTAGCTTATAGGCTTTTCCCCCCACCCTCTCTCTCTCTCTCTCTCTCTCTCTCTCTCTCTCTCCCTAGTAGAGACAGCAGAGGTAGATGAAAGACTTTATAATAATAAGATTGTAATGAAACACGATTCAATCGTAACTGGAGACCAGCATAGCAATAGCATTATTGGGAGACTCCCTCTCCAGTGGCTTTAGGCCATGGTCTCTACATAAACCTGCTTGACAGTGGCTTAACCCAATTAGTCGAGACACCTACACGCAACGAGAATATATTGGGTTAAGTTCTTGCCACAAATGAGGATATCGTTAACAATGTGGAAGTTGGGGGAAAATGTTTGGTACAAGCGATCGTCGGCAAATTCGTTTTGAGATAACTTTCAACATCGTGTGTAATGCTGGTCAACATGAAGGTCGCAAATTTCAAGTTTTAGTGATCTTCGCATAGTTTTTCATGAGTGAATCTGGGATTATGTGAGTAAAGACGATATGGACATAACTTGGAAAAGCTTCAGTAAAACTTTCAAAGCAGTGGGGAAAACACACGTCTGCGCCAATGCGTAGAAGACGGTCTTTTCCAAAGCGAATCCAAGACAGTGGAAGGATAACATAAAGAAGTATTTGTTTTTCAAGAAAGTAGCGCATAAGAAACTCAAAGATACCAACAACATAAATGATAGAACAAATTATATAAATCTACGTCAAGATCTCTCCGTCAGAGTAGAATTCAGCTTGAAATTTATATGACTGGAAGTAGTAAGAGAAATCCGAAGGAATTTTATGGCTATTCTTAGAAGCAAGTAACTCATTACCCAGTCAGTTGGTCCATCAATTACATAAACTGGTAACTTGGTTTAAGGTAACGAACACATTAGGATTTAATTACTTTTATCATCATTTTCTTAATTTACCATTTCTTTATTTCTTTCATTTTCATGGACAATTGAAGACAAAACTCTTGTCCTGACTCTATTTCCATTTCTAAAAACAGGAAAATGGTTCAAGGTTTATTGATCTAAGAGTTAAAGATATATGTTATCATCAATAAATGAAATGAACTCTTAAAAATATATGTATATTATCAGCAATAAATGGAATGATGAATTGATAAAATGACAGACCCCAAGTAAGTTACATCTGAGGACAGTGAAAGAGACGAGAAATGAAATACTAAAAGCACTGAAGAAGATTCCTGAGGAATTGAAGCTTGTTCATGAGACACCGATGCTCTTTAAGAGGTAACTGATCACTGCACGGAAGTAATCGTCCGATTACCTTAACGTCTGCAATAAGACTGGATAAGACTGGACACGATTTACACGACTAGCACTTGATAGACGACTCTCAGTCTATAATGTAATCATGATATGATTATGATATGTTTGTGATATAATTATGTATTTATGATATAATTGAATTATGATTATATGATTATATAATTATGATATATTTATGATATAATTGTATTATGATTATATAATTGTAGAATTATATTTGTGATATGATTATATATTTATGATATAATTGTATTATATTCATATAAGTATGTAATTACATGTTTATATGATTATATATTATGATATAAATGTATCATAGTCATATGATTATGTAATCATGATATTTGTGATATATTTATATATTTATGATAAATTTGAATTGTGATTATATGATTATATGATTATGATATATCTATGATGTTATTGTATTATGATTATATAATTGTAGAATTATATTTGTGATATGATTATATATTTATGATATAATTGTATTATATTCATATAAGTATGTAATTACATGTTTATATGATTATATATTATGATATAATTGTATCATAATCATATGATTATGTAATCATGATATTTGTGATATAATTATATATTTATGATATAATTGAATTGTGATTATATGATTATATGATTATGATATATCTATGATGTTATTGTATTATGATTATATAATTGTAGAATTATATTTGTGATATGATTATATATATATGATATAATTGTATTATATTCTTATAAGTATGTAATTACATGTTTATATGATTATATATTATGATATAATTGTATCATAGTCATATGATTATGTAATCATGATATTTGTGATATAATTATACATTTATGATATAATTGTATTATAATTATATAATTATATATTCATAATATGATTATATTATGATTATATAATTATATAATTATGATATTTTTTTATATAATTATACCATATCATTTTTGATATGATCATGATGTACTTATATGATTCTAAGATATAGTGTATCCCTGGGGATAGGGTAGAAAGAATACTTCCCACGTATTCCCTGCGTGTCGTAGAAGGCGACTAAAAGGGAAGGGAGCGGGTGGCTGGAAATCCTCCCCTCTTTTTTTTTTAATTTTCCAAAAGAAGGAACAGAGAAGGGGGCCAGGTGAGGATATTCCCTCAAAGGCCCAGTCCTGTGTTCTTAACGCTACCTCTCTGACGCGGGAAATGGCGAATAGTATGAAAGAAAAAAAAGAATAATATAGTGTATAACATTTATGATGTGAGGAAAGTAAGACGATGGCACCTACTCAGATTTTGGGAGAGCATTATACAAAGGTCGACATCAAAGGCGACTCACAAGAGTTGAGTCTCATGGTACAGACGAGGTTGTGTGCTTCGATGCTTAGAAAACTGGTTGACTGGCTGTAAACAAAGAGTTGTGATGTGATTGTCTACTGTTTGATGAGGTTCTTCCCGTTCTCTCAGTATTATTCAGTTGTTTGCACATTGTTTGATGAGATTCTTCCATTTACCACAGTGTTACTCAGTTGTTTGTAGACTGTTTGATGACTCAGTTGTTTGCAGACTGTTTGATGGCACAGTTGTTTGTAGACTGTTTGATGAGATCTTCCATTCATCTCATCGTTACTTAGTTGTTTGCAGACTGTTTGATGACTCAGTTGTTTGCAGACTGTTTGATGACTCAGTTGTTTGCAAACTGTTTGATAATGCAGTTGTTCGCAGACTGTTTAATGACCCAGTAGTTTATAGACTGTTTGATGACTCAGTCGTTTATAAACAGTTTGAAAACTCAGTTGTTTGTAGACTGTTTGATGAGGTCTTCTCTTCCAGTCAGTTCCAGGATTATCTCATTGTAATGAATGTAATCATTCATAATAATCAAAGCATCTGCCTTGTCAGTTTTTGTTTATGTGGTTGAGTTGAAGAGCATAAGTCTATCAAGCCATCACGACCAATTACAAGCTGAGTGGGTCCAGTATCACACCGTCTATCAAAATGGTTATGAAGATTATTACAATATTTTGTACGTGAAGCCTTTGAAGCATTCATCCAGTATGTATCTCATTCATCCCTAACTGTTTGGGTCTGGCCAATAGACTAATATCGTTGGACGTTGAGTATAGAATTATGAGTTTCGATGTTGAAGTCTCTTTTTTTTTTTTCACTAACGTTCCCATTGTCGATATTGTGAATTATCTAGAGACTATTGGTTCAAATGTTGATAAAATCCCCATCAGTAATATTGTCAAAATTGATTAAGCTATGTGTAGATAATTTATCATTCAATTTTTAATGGTAAATAGATTTGACATGGCTTTGGGTAATCCTTTGTGTCCCCTTGTTGGCTTAACATGAAATGTTTTCGAACTAGATCGTAAAGCAACATACGGGTGATGATGTGTGGTTCACATATACTGATGACATCTTTTGTTATTGGCTAGTCCATACAGATACTGAGCTGCTATTGACAAGACTGAATATCATGTCATATTCTAATGTAGTCGTCCACCATCTCAAAACCAAATTCAACAAAAATTCTATGCAACTACATTCACTCTAACCATCCCCGAAGTGAGTAGTTTCCACCCTACCTCACACTTCAGTAACCTCTGCTCACACATCTCCCCAAACCCAGCTAATATAAGGCTGACATAACACATGCACACAGCACTAACCTGACAATGACTAAACAACCGACCTCCCATCTCAGTCTAAAACTCCAGACATACACCCACCCGAAACCACACTCCCCAGACAAGCACGAGCCACACTCTCCCGTCTACGCTCTGGAGAACACTCACCACTTCAACACAAACACTGTTTCAGCATATCGCAAGATCCTTCATACCTACTGATGATACAGCGCTGGTGGCTGATTCGGTGAGAAACTGCAGAAGTTGGTGACTGAGTTTGGTATAGTGTGTGAAAGAAGAGAGCTGAGAGTAATAGTAGATAAGAGCAAGGTTATTAGGTTCAGTAGGGTTGAGGGACAAGTCAATTGGGAACTAAGTTGAATGGAGAAAAACTGGAGGAAGTGAAGTGTTTCAGATATCTGGGAGTGGATTTGGCAGCGGATGGAACCATGAACGCGGAAGTGAGTCATAGGGTGGGGGAGGGGGCGAAGGTTCTGGGAGCGTTGAAGAATGTGTGAAAGGCGAGAACGTTATCTCGAAGAGCAAAAATGGTTATGTTTGAAGGAATAGTGGTTCCAACAATGTTATATGGTTGCGAAGCGTGGGCTATGGATAGAGTTGTGCGCAGGAGGGTGGATGTGTTGGAAATGAGATGTTTGAGGACAATATGTAGTGTGAGGTGGTTTGATCGAGTAAGTAATGAAAGAGTAAGAGAGATGTGTAGTAATAAAAAGAGTGTGGTTGAGAGAGCAGAAGAGGGTGTATTGAAATGGTTTGGTCACATGGAGAGAATGAGTGAGGAAAGATTGACAAACAGGAAATATGTGTCAGAAGTGGAGGGAACGAGAAGTGGGAGACCAAATTGGAGGTGGAAGGATGGAGTGAAAAAGATTTTGAGCGATCGGAGCCTTAACATACAGGAGGGTGAAAGGCGTGCAAGGAATAGAGTGAATTGGAGCGATTTGGTATATCGGGGTCGACGTGCTGTCGATGGATTGAACTGGGTATGCGAAGAGTCTGAGGTAAACCATTGAAAGTTTAGTGGGGCCTGGATATGGAAAAGGTGCTGTGGTTTCGGTGCATTATACATGACAGCTAGAGACTGAGTGTGAACGAATGTGGCCTTTATTGTCTTTTCCTAGCGCTACCTCGCACGCGCGCGGGAGGAGGGCGTTGTCATTTCTTGTGTGGCAGGGTGGCGACGGAAATGGATGAAGGCAGCAAGTATGAATATATACATGTGTATGTATGTATATGTCTGTGTTTGTATACGTATGTATACGTTGAAATGTATAGATATGTATATGTGCATGTATGGGCGTGTATGTATATACATGTGTATGTGGGAGGGTTGGGCCATTCTTTCGACTGTTTCCTTGCGTTACCTCGCTAGCGCTAGAGAAAACGACAAAGTATAATAAATGAATAAGATGTATATATATATATATATATATATATATATATATATATATATATATATTCTGAATAATGCCTCAGTGTCTGTAGAATCAAAACTGAATTCTGGATGTTGCTTGCCTCACAGCACACCCGAAGTTATCCATGCTAAATCCCTCTTGAATATTCCAGCCACGGAGCAGCCTTGCCTGAGCACCGGTGCTCGTAACCCTCTCCCCAGCTACCTCCCATTTTTTCCCTCCGGCCTCACTGTGTGACACCACTCGCGTCGTCCCCTTGTTCATACAGCTATCGTGGTGCTGTCACTCGCGTCCTGCTGCATGACGCTCATGGCCAATAATCATGTGATTGCGTCAATGTCTGCCTCTAGTTTAGCTTTGTAACGAGTCTTCCTTCCACTGGCTCACCAGCTGTGCAGCTGGTTCCCAATCAGCTGTACAGCTGGTTCCCAATCGGACTATTGAAACTGCTTCTACTCGGCTAGGTATGTGAGTGTTTCGTCATCTGAATCATATGTATGGCTGCGACTCAATTGTTGACCCAAACGTCTTCTTGCTCATTATCAATTTGTAAATACCTATTTTTACAGTACGAGGAGGGACTTTTACACCCTTGGGGCCCCATATTTCTTGAAATTTGTAAATACCTATTTGTACTGTACGAGGAGGGAGTTTTACACCCTTGGGGCCCCCCCTATTTCTTGAAATTTTCCTATGATACAACTGTACAAGATGCTGGCAGCATCCACAACCTCATTGCTAGGTTCAAGCCGTTCGTCTACCGCTCTGATGTCTGCTTATCTGCATCTTCTTTAACAACCCTTTTGCTTATTCTCTTACTGTGGCCCCTGGTTGTGTTATCTTTGCATCTTGCGACATCATCAGATTTGGTTGAGAATCTTGAAGGTTGTGATCAAGTCACCTCTTACTCCTCAGTGGTGGACAAATGTATGACTTCTAACCCCTCACTGTAACTTAGTCTTCTTAATTATAGTATCATCACTATAAACCTCCTCTGTACCTTCTCTACTAGTTCTCTGAGCCTACTTAAGTGCAGTTGTTATCAGTGTAAAGCATACAATAGTGTTTGCTGAAAATGCCTCGTGAACAGTTTCCTAAAAACCTAAGTGCAGTTGTTATCATTGCAAAGCATACGATAGTGTTTGGTTAAAAATGCTTTGTGAACAGTTTTCTAAATATCTCTTGATCCATATATTCAAGAGCACTTGTAACATTTGCCAACATTTGTCTTCTTAACAGTTCTCCTCAAGTATTGTTGACGAGTTAGCTACAGTGTCAACTGCCAGTTCCCTCTCATACACTGATTCCTATTGGTCTTGTATGGGACGGGAGTTCTACACTATTTTCTTCCAAATGCTTTGCTTAATTTCACATTATGGCCTCCTGTTCTTCCATCTTTGCACCTTTCGAGAATCTGTTTACTATCTACGTCATCAAGTTGGTTGTAAAACGTAAAGTTTGTTATTGGGTCACTCCTCACTCTTCTCTCTCCCATGACTGGCAGACATAAGGGCCTCTAGACTTCCTTATGAACTCAACTATTCTAATTTGATTTCCATATGTGTTGCCCTCTTCTAGACCTTCTCTATTATCTCCTTGTGAATCTTCAAATGCGGTGACCAAACTGAGAAAGATATTCTAGTTTTGCTCTTATGGAGGATGTGAACAGCTTGCTGGATGCTTCCTTATCCTCGTGCGTCGATGCAATTTTGTTCTCATGCCAGCAGACAGTTTGTCTCCTTTATTCTTCTCCAAATGTCGTCCTATGGCGACTGGTTACGGACGACTTCCGTTCCCAAGCCTCTCCCACACACACATCGTCCTACTGTTTCTATCCTTGTAGGTAATATTCATATCGAATCCTTCTTTCAGCGTGTTATATCCTCATCACTTTGCATGTGCTATAGTTGAATTCTATGAACAATGTATCAGGCAAACTTTGGAGTTTATTAAGGTCCCCTTGCATGGTGATGCAGTCCTCCTCGCTTTTCACTTCCCTCATGACCCTGGCATCATCTGCTAACGTATTCAGATAAGAGTCCCGTCCATCTAACAAGTCATTCACACATATGAAGACGAGCAACGGCCTAAGTAGAGAATCCGGAGGCCCGTATAACATCATATACCCATTTCGAAAACGATTCTGTGTCTTCTGGCCCCTTCCCCATAGCTAACTAATCTATCTAAGGAGTCTCCCCTTATTCTTACATAGAGAGCCATCTTCTTTACCACCGTCTTCTCTGATACAGTGTTTGTTGGCAGTCCAGGTACAGAAAATCCGCCCAACCTTCTTTTTAGAATGGAGCTCACTTTCTCGTAGAAATCTAAGAGTTTCAAATACAATATAACTTTGTAATAACACAGACAGCTTGGGCATAACTACATCCTTCATTCTGTTATGCAAATCTCATATACATGGTTTGACATAGGTGCCGTATTTTCTTTTTTTATGTGAGAGTTTTTTCATGTCTAGTGATACTTTATTCGCTCAAGCATGGAATACTACTGGCACATCTGCGGTGGCTCATCTTCCATCTCTCTGTTAACTAGAACGGAATCCAAAGCCACCCCGTCTCATTTCTTTCCCTGGCTTCACCTCTCTTCAACACTTCCCTCTCCTTACGCATCGATGTTGCTGCTGCTCTCTCTCTCTCTCTCTCTCTCTCTCTCTCTCTCTCTCTCTCTCTCTCTCTCTCTCTCTCTCTCTCTCTCTCTCTCCAAGCATTATCATGACTATTTTTTTTCCCAACGGTCTTTCTGCAGGTTTTCCCATCCCAAAAGTTTGGACTGGTGACATACGTTCAGTTGCTGCTTCCCACAGTTTCTGTGTGATGACCAGCCACTCGAGGATTGACCGTTATGACACCTTCCTCGTCCCTCAGACCATCTAGGCAGTGTAACTCGCCTCCTTCTTTTGTCTTCCTCTCATCGTGTAACATAACTTCCTGGAAGAGTTAGGTTTACAAACACCTGCGGAACCCTTATCAATTTCTTTCTTTTACTTTTTTCCCCCCTCTCGCCACTGAGGCATGTTTTGCCTGTGCCATACCAGTCACTGCAAAAAGAAAAGTAAGAGAAATAATAATCATGACCTCCTTTCCCTTAGTTACTACTCACTTCCTACTTACTTACTGAAGTACGTAGTTTTTCTCTTAAAGGAGTCATCCTTTTCCTTTCTGATCACCCTCTCCAGTACTCGAACAGACCACATTCGTTAGGATCCAAGTCCAAGTATCCTAGATCCTTCAATGATAAATCCCTAAAGTTAGCAAAGAAATCATTTTGTAGAGTTAAACCCAAACCTCCCATTGACACCAAGAATATGTTAGTTCTCCCTTATAGTAATAATTCTACTATACTTCCCATGTTGCTTAAATCCAATCATGTAAATGGTGCCTTCAGCAGCAATAATACTATAAAGAATATCTTAATCAGGAACTCACCAGAAGATTCTGCGGGCTGTGTTTATCCCGTCTTCCTCAAGACGAACCTTTTCATCCAATCCATGGTTCAACCGTTCCTGTTCTGAGGCCAGTCAGGCAAGGGATCAGGCAGATCGAGCTGGGAAAAACTCTCCTTCCTCTGACTCTCATTCAGTTGTTATCACTGCCAGTAATCACAGCAAGTACTTTATCCGTGAGGCGAAGCGTTCCTTTATTCAAAGGAAATGCGATAACCTCTCCTCGTCGTCTACTGGCAAGTCTTACTGGTCTTTAGCTAAGGGCATCGCTAGCAACTTCTGTCGCTCTGCCTTCCCTTCACTTTTCCGTTCTCACGGACTGTAACTGTCTCTCCCGTAGACAAAGCAATTCTCTTTGGTTTCCGTTTCTCCTCTAACTTCACCTTGGATGACTCTAACATCCCTTCACCCCTTGATGCCTCTTCCCGTAATCTCTTTTCGGACTGTCCGAAAAGTGCTTCTTTCTCTGGACACAAGCAAAGCTTATGGTCCTGATGGCATCTATCTCTGTGTACTGAAAGAGTGTGCCTCTGAACTTGCACCTGTGCTTAATCGTCTGTTTCGTATCTGTTCCAAAAAAAAATTCCCTTCTCCATGGAAACATGCACTGATACATCCCATCCCTAAAGTGGATGACCGTTCTGACCCCTCTAACTATCGTCCTATTGCTTTAACATCTACCATTTCCAAAGTCTGTGAACCCCTCCTCAACTACCGTATCCTAAAACACCTCAAAAATCACAGTCTTTTGTGTGATCACCATTGGTGATATTCTTTTCTTATCTTACCAATGTCTGGTCATCATCCCTGAAAGATTTTGGGGAGTCATGAGACTTCTGACAGGATGTGGCATCGAGGTTTCATCTCTAGCTTCCTTCTTTAGGCTTCCCTCCCTCACTTTGCTCCTTCATATCTAGCTTCCTTTCTGGCCGATCTATCTCTGTGGTTGTTGATGAATCAGCCTCCCACCTTTTCTCCATCAACAACGGTGTCCCTCAAGGTTCTCTCCTGTTCCCTAAATCATTCTCCTTTTTTCAACAATTTCTTCTCCTCCACAAATAATCCACTGCACTCATACTCTAACGACTCAACACTGCATTCATCCACATCCTTCAGTTCTACTCCATCTTCTCTCACTCGATCTGCATCTCGTCTTGACGCAGTTTCCTCAATGAATGCAGACTTGGACAGGATATCTCAGTGGGATAGACAGAATCTTGTTTAGCTTAATGCCTCCAAGATCCAGTTTATACCCAACTCTCTACCAAAAACTCCTCACCACTCTCATCTCTCCTTCGACGATTCTGTAATCCCACCTCATGACTCAGTGAACATACTTGGCATTACCGTAACATCCAATCTTTATTGGAAACCCCATATTACAGGAATAGCTAAGTCTGCCTCTAAGAAACGGAGTTTCCTGTTTAGATGTCGAAACTTCTTTTCTGAACCTTTGCTCCGTTTATACAAGGGACTGATTCATTCTTGTATGGAGTACTGCTCTCGCATTTAGGGTGGTTCTAGCTCTGCATCCTTACTTGGCAGAGTTGTGCCGAAAGCGATCCGCCTTATAAACTATCCCAGGCTTACTTCCATATTTGACCCCCTTGCCTTGAGCCGGAGTGTTGGTTCACTTTCTCCATTGTATAGGTATTACTTTGGTTTTTGTTCCCGAGAATTGGCTACTTGTGTGCCCACAGCACTAGCTAGACTGCGTGATACTCGGCATGCTGCTGCGTCATACGATTATTGTGGCCATCAGCAATTCAAGGGTGGGCCGTTTTGATACCTGCTTCTTCCCCTACACGTCGAAGCTTTGGAACTGTCCACCTTCTCATGTCTTTCCCAATAGACATGATCTAGCACATTTCAAAGGACAGGTTTGTCACTTCTCAAAAATTCGTCAATAATTTTCCTTTTCTTGTCTTTTTCAGTTCCATAAGTCTGTTTATTTTAATTAGGGCATGGCCTTGATGTGGAGTTTTGTCTGTGACTGGAGCTTTAAATATAGAATACTGTAATATGTTTTACGCTAGGATGACTGGTAAGGATCTTTATGTTAAACTTAAGCAACATCAATATAGTATAAAAAGAGGACAAGGATCAAATGCCTGTTGAATCATGTTAAAAATCATAATCATTGTATTGATTGGAGTAATGCTATCTCAGTTATTAACTTTAACGCCTGTACCACAAATAATATCATTGAATCTTCTTTTAATGGATACACAAAGAATCGTAACATTATTATCAGTGAAGGTCTATACACATTGGATACCTTTATTGTTGATAGAATTGGGACCAGTTCCCCTTCTTGTCCACATAATAAGTTTATGATGCGTTCGTTGCCAGACTTGAACGCACCCGACCTCCATTCGGGTAGTCACTTGTTTACTAAATGGCGTCCTAGCTACGTCTCTTCGTTGTATATCAACTGTTATATTTCTCTCTTGTATCTTCCATGATGATGTGATTATTACACGAAAGTGCACCTGGAAGCTTATCGTGTTTCATTTCCCCGTGGACTCATGGGAATATGCTTGATCACGCACTCAATTGTCATCCTTTCCAATATATATATATATATATATATATATATATATATATATATATATATATATATATATATATATATATATGTGTGTGTGTGTGTGTGTGTGTGTGTGTGTGTGTGTGTGTAGCGTTAATGCGATGGTCTTGATTAAGGCCTCAGTTGTTCGTGCTGTCTCATCTCACATAAGATTAAATAATGTACTCCATTTGTTCCCATTAAGCATTACCTGAATGGGTCATATGCCACTCCTCTTGAAACTGAGGTCACCTCATATCAGAAGGAACTGTCTTCTGGACAGAACGAGTGAGATCTTTGTTTCCACAAAGCCAACAATACTATTAGTTGACTTTTCTCTAATAATATCCTTAAATTCCAATTCTCTGCCATCAGCACTTGTATACATTACCTTCAGTCAGATATTACCATTGTGTACCTCCTGGCTACATGGCTCCTAAGCCAATGCAACCATGACTGACCATCCCCCTATTGTTTTGATTATAACCATCAGTTCTTCCTTCTTGTATAGCAGTCATTGCGTCTGGGTAATGCCATAATGTCCAGTAATATTTTTGATGAACATTTCTTCTCTCTCTGCTGCAGTCTACTTTTTAGTCTATAAATCATAAATGATCAATGTCTGGGATTATGCCATAGTGTTCCGTAGTTCTTCATGAGTATTTCTTCTTTCTGTTTTGAAGTAGGATCGTCTTTCAGTCCATAAATGATAAATGATCAACGTCTAGGGTAATGCCATAGTGTTCAGTAGTTCTTAATGAACATTTCTTCTCTCTGTTCTGGAGTAGGATCATCTTTCAGTCCATGACGTCTCTCAACCTCCTGGTGTACAAGTCTTTCTAATTATTGTGCCATCCACTTTATCTTTCCATGTCCGTTCATCATCCTTTTGTGTCTCTGACTTTCTATATAATCTCTCTTTTACTTACAAGCCCTTATCCTGTATGCGCTGCACATTTCTATACTTTTCCATCACCAGTCGTATCTGATCTAGATGGTTCATCTCAGAATTGTCTCATATCTTCTATGTAATCTCCTTTAATCTACCCAACTGTATAGTTTCTAATAGTACGTTGCATTGTTTCAAGAACTTCACTTAATTTCCTGTGTGTACCTTTGTTTCAATGTCTCAATGCATTACTCTTCGTGCTCTTTGCTCCCATTCCCCTTTTCTACCCACTATTTACAATAGTTTTTTATTTCCTGTGTCACTGAACTTTATTCTTATTGATCAGCTCCTACGACGCTCAGAATATAAAACGACTCTTTTTTTTTCATTCTATGTTGTTTCCTTTGGTTATAGATCAGCTGAGTACACTCACTTGTAGAAGGGTTCGTGCCCTTTGACTACATTGTGTATATCCTTAACTTCCTCTCGTATCTTACGACACTCGTAATGTGCTTTGATTCGTCTATTCAGCCTCTTTATCTTACGTAGATGTGTCAGCCTGTAATCCTACCCCCTCAGTGATTTCTCTTAATTTCTCTAGACTTATGATCTCTATGGATTCGGCCTTAATTTCTTTCCCTACCGTCCCTTCCTCTGGATACAGATCACTACCCAATGTTCAGGGTGCCTTTCCCCCACCTCTCTCTAATGCCATACCTGATTTAGAATCAAACCTTCAGAGAACAAACTCCAAAACATTTTGGCTAACTTTGGCTATGTGTGTTTGGTCAATGTTTTTCTGATCTAGATTTCCTCGTCTTATTTTCCTTATTTACTAGGATCATATAATTATAAGGGACTTGATTTGCCTCCTCTCTCTAATACCTTATGATTAACAGCTGAGTTTTTCATTGTCTCATATATCTATTTCTTCTATTTCTTTATAATTCACTGAATTTTTGCAACACTTCACATGGTTCTTTGGTCACACCATCACTGCTCTTTTACTGCTCAAATTGCCAAGGTGTAATGATACGGGTATCCCTGGGGATAAAGGAGAAAGAATACTTCCACGTATTCCCTGCGTGTCGTAGAAGGCGACTAAAAGGGGAGGGAGCGGGCGGCGGTGGCCTGGAAATCCTCCTCACCCCCTCAACCCCCAGTTTTCACTTTTTCCAAAGGAAGGAACATAGAAGGGGGCCAAGTGAGGATTGTCCCTCATAGGCTCAGTCCTTTGTTGTAAACGCTACCTCACTAACGCGGTAAATGGCGAATATGTATATAAAAAAAAAGTGTCTTGGGAATAAAGGTTGGTTTATCTAAATAGCCCAAAATAGAATCTAATTCGTCAAAAAACTCTCATTGAGAATCATCCGGTGCTACAGTTACTACCCTTCATTATCATCTTGCGTAAGTCCATCAACACCACAGCTCTCCAGGCCTTCTGCCACCAGGCGGGAGAAGCGGGAGACCAAATTGGAGGTGGAAGAATGGAGTGAAAAAAGATTTTGGGCGATCGGGGCCAGAACATACAGAAGGTTGCGAGGCGTGCAAGGAATAGAGTGAACTAGAACGATGCGGTATACGGGGATCGACGCGTTGTCAATGGACTTAACCAGGGAATGTGAAACGTCTGGAGTAAACCATGGAAAAGTCTGTGAAGTCTGTATGTGGACATGGAGTTCTGGTTTCGGTGCATTTCACATGACAGCTAAAGAATGAGTGTGAACGAATGTGGCCTTTTTTGTCTGTTTTGCTGGCGCTACGTCGCTAACGCAGGGGGTGGAGATGCTATTTCCTGTACGGCAGGGTGGCGTCGTGAATGGATGAAGGCAAGCGATTATATATATATACATATGAGGAGGACTCACACTCACCTCATGGGTCCAGAAGCAGGACTCACACTCACCTTATGGGTTCAGGAGGAGGACTCACACTCACCTCATGGGTTCAGGAGGAGGACTCACACTCACCTCATGGGTCCAGGAGGAGGACTCACACTCACCTCATGGGTCCAGGAGGAGGACTCACACTCACCTCATGGGTCCAGGAGGAGGACTCACACTCACCTCATGGGTCCAGGAGGAGGACTCACACTCACCTCATGGGTCCAGGAGGAGGACTGACACTCACCTCATGGGTTCAGGAGGAGGACTCACACTCACCTCATGGGTCCAGGAGGAGGGACTTACCTGGCCGTAGGGAGTAAGTCCGCGTGTGTTGGGTGGGTGAGGGCCGGTCTCCGAGCACTCAGCCCTGCACGGTGGAGGAGGTGGAGGAGGTGGAGGTGGAGGTGGAGGAGAGCGGGAGAAGTGAGGGTTAGTGGCGCGCCTCTTGACACGAAGTCATACAAAAACAAGCAGTTCCTCATCCACCTTGAACTGCATTCTTTGTCCCCTTAACATATTTGCATAAACCACTTACAACTTGAGTTTACATAAGTCATCGTTAGTATACCGTGTGTATTTGCATAAGATATTGTTAGTATAGATTTGCATAATTCATTAATAGTGTACATTTGCCTAAACCATTGTTAGCGTTCAATTTTAGTATACATTTGATTAAACTATTGTTAGTATACATTTACCTAAGTCATTGTTAGTATACATTTCTAAGCCATTGTTAGTATACATCTACCTAAGTCATTGTTAGTATACATTTCTAAGCCATTGTTAGTATACATTTCTAAGCCATTGTTAGTATACATTTCTAAGCCATTGTTAGTATACGTCTACCTAATTCATTGTTAGCGTACACTTACCTAAGTCATTGTTAGTATACATTTACTTAGTTATCGTCAGTATACATTTTCCTAAGTCATTGTTAGTATACATTTCTAAACCATTATTAGTATACATTTGCCTGAGCCATGATCAGTATACATTTACCTAAGTCATCGTCAGTATACATTTCTAAACCATTGTTAGTATACATTTACCTAAGTCATCGTCAGTATACATTTTCCTAAGTCATTGTTAGTATACATTTCTAAACCATTATTAGTATACATTTGCCTAAGTCATCGTCAGTATACTTTTACCTAAGTCATTGTTAGTATACATTTCTAAACCATTATTAGTATACATTCACCTAAGTCATCGTCAGTATACATTTACCTACGTCATTGTTAGTATACATTTCTAAACCATTGTTAGTATACATTTCTAAACCATTATTAGTATACATTTACCTACGTCATTGTTAGCATATATTTCTAAACCATTATTAGTATACATTTACCTACGTCATTGTTAGTATACATTTCCCTAAGACACTGTACGTATATACTTAGTCGTCCACAGAGGCTCGTCAACCTCCTGTGCTCCCGACCCGTATCTACGACCTTTGCCAGGGTGAGTGTGGAGGGCTGCAACATCAGAGGCTGTGTGGTACACAGGGTGGAGCTAGGAGAGGCTGTGTGGTACACAGGGTGGAGCTGGGAGAGGCAGTGTGGTACACAGGGTGGAGCTGGGAGAGGCTGTGTGGTACACAGGGTGGAGCTGGGAGAGGCTGTGTTGTACACAGGGTGGAGCTGGGAGAGGCTGTGTTGTACACAGGGTGGAGCTGGGAGAGGCTGTGTGGTACACAGGGTGGAGCTGGGAGAGGCAGTGTGGTACACAGGGTGAGCTGGGAGAGGCTGTGTGGTACACACTGTGGAGCTGGGAGAGGCTGTGTGGTACACAGGGTGGAGCTGGGAGAGGCTGTGTTGTACACAGGGTGGAGCTGGGAGAGGCTGTGTGGTACACAGGGTGGAGCTGGGAGAGGCAGTGTGGTACACAGGGTGGAGCTGGGAGAGGCTGTGTGGTACACACTGTGGAGCTGGGAGAGGCTGTGTGGTACACAGGGTGGAGCTGGGAGAGGCTGTGTGGTACACACTGTGGAGCTGGGAGAGGCTGTGTGGTACACAGGGTGGAGCTGGGAGAGGCTGTGTGGTACACACTGTGGAGCTGGGAGAGGCTGTGTGGTACACAGGGTGGAGCTGGGAGAGGCTGTGTGGTACACAGGGTGGAGCTGGGAGAGGCTGTGTGGTACACAGGGTGGAGCTGGGAGAGGCTGTGTGGTACACACTGTGGAGCCTGGGAGAGGCTGTGTGGTACACAGGGTGGAGCTGGGAGAGGCTGTGTGGTACACAGGGTGGAGCTGGGAGAGGCTGTGTGGTACACAGGGTGGAGCTGGGAGAGGCTGTGTGGTACACAGGTGGAGCTGGGAGAGGCTGTGTGGTACACACTGGTGGAGCTGGGAGAGGCTGTGTGGTACACAGGTGGAGCTGGGAGAGGCTGTGTGGTACACAGTGTGGAGCTGGGAGAGGCTGTGTGGTACACAGGTTGGAGCTGGGAGAGGCTGTGTGGGTACACAGTGTGGAGCTGGGAGAGGCTGTGTGGTACACAGGGTGGAGCTGGGAGAGGCTGTGTGGTACACAGGGTGGAGCTGGGAGAGGCTGTGTGGTACACAGGGTGGAGCTGGGAGAGGCTGTGTGGTACACAGGGTGGAGCTGGGAGAGGCTGTGTGGTACACAGGGTGGAGCTGGGAGAGGCTGTGTGGTACACAGGGTGGAGCTGGGAGAGGCTGTGTGGTACACAGGTGGAGCTGGGAGAGGCAGTGTGGTACACAGGGTGGAGCTGGAGAGGCTGTGTGGTACACAGGTGGAGTGGAGAGGCTGTGTGGTACACAGGGTGGAGCTGGGAGAGGCTGTGTGGTACACAGGGTGGAGCTGGGAGAGGCTGTGTGGTACACAGGGTGGAGCTGGGAGAGGCTGTGTGGTACACAGGGTGGAGCTGGGAGAGGCTGTGTGGTACACAGGGTGGAGCTGGGAGAGGCTGTGTGGTACACAGGGTGGAGCTGGGAGAGGCTGTGTGGTACACAGGGTGGAGCTGGGAGAGGCTGTGTGGTACACAGGGTGGAGCTGGGAGAGGCTGTGTGGTACACAGGGTGGAGCTGGGAGAGGCTGTGTGGTACACAGGGTGGAGCTGGGAGAGGCTGTGTGGTACACAGGGTGGAGCTGGAGAGGCTGTGTGGTACACAGGGTGGAGCTGGGAGAGGCTGTGTGGTACACAGGGTGGAGCTGGGAGAGGCTGTGTGGTACACAGGGTGGAGCTCGGAGAGGCTGTGTGGTACACAGGGTGGAGCTGGGAGAGGCTGTGTGGTACACAGTGTGGAGCTGGGAGAGGCTGTGTGGTACACAGGGTGGAGCTGGGAGAGGCTGTGTGGTACACAGGGTGGAGCTGGGAGAGGCTGTGTGGTACACAGTGTGGAGCTGGGAGAGGCAGTGTGGTACACAGGGTGGAGCTGGGAGAGGCTGTGTGGTACACCGAGTGGAGCTGGGAGAGGCTGTGTGGTACACAGTGTGGAGCTGGGAGAGGCTGTGTGGTACACAGGGTGGAGCTGGGAGAGGCTGTGTGGTACACAGGGTGGAGCTGGGAGAGGCTGTGTGGTACACAGTGTGCAGCTGGGAGAGGCAGTGTGGTACACAGGGTGGAGCTGGGAGAGGCTGTGTGGTACACAGGGTGGAGCTGGGAGAGGCTGTGTGGTACACAGGGTGGAGCTAGGAGAGGCTGTGTGGTACACAGGGTGGAGCTGGGAGAGACTGTGTGGTACACAGGGTGGAGCTGGGAGAGGCTGTGTGGTACACAGGGTGGAGCTGGGAGAGGCTGTGTGGTACACAGGGTGGAGCTGGGAGAGGCTGTGTGGTACACAGGGTGGAGCTGGGAGAGACTGTGTGGTACACAGGGTGGAGCTGGGAGAGGCTGTGTGGTACACAGGGTGGAGCTGGGAGAGGCTGTGTGGTACACAGGGTGGAGCTGGGAGAGACTGTGTGGTACACAGGGTGGAGCTGGGAGAGGCTGTGTGGTACACAGGGTGGAGCTAGGAGAGGCTGTGTGGTACACAGGGTGGAGCTGGGAGAGGCTGTGTGGTACACAGTGTGGAGCTGGGAGAGGCTGTGTGGTACACAGGGTGGAGCTGAGAGAGGCTGTGTGGTACACAGGGTGGAGCTGGGAGAGGCTGTGTGGTACACAGTGTGGAGCTAGGAGAGGCTGTGTGGTACACACTGTGGAGCTAGGAAAGGCTGTTTGGTACACAGGGTGGAGCTGGGAGAGGCTGTGTGGTACACAGTGTGGAGCTGGGAGAGGCTGTGTGGTACACAGGGTGGAGCTGGGAGAGGCTGTGTGGTACACAGGGTGGAGCTGGGAGAGGCTGTGTGGTACACAGTGTGGAGCTGGGAGAGGCAGTGTGGTACACAGGGTGGAGCTGGGAGAGGCTGTGTGGTACACAGGGTGGAGCTGGGAGAGGCTGTGTGGTACACAGGGTGGAGCTGGGAGAGGCTGTGTGGTACACAGTGTGCAGCTGGGAGAGGCAGTGTGGTACACAGGGTGGAGCTGGGAGAGGCTGTGTGGTACACAGGGTGGAGCTGGGAGAGGCTGTGTGGTACACAGTGTGGAGCTGGGAGAGGCTGTGTGGTACACAGTGTGGAGCTGGGAGAGGCTGTGTGGTACACAGGGTGGAGCTGAGAGAGGCTGTGTGGTACACAGGGTGGAGCTGGGAGAGGCTGTGTGGTACATAGGGTGGAGCTGGGAGAGGCTGTGTGGTACACAGGGTGGAGCTAGGAGAGGCTGTGTGGTACACACTGTGGAGCTAGGAGAGGCTGTGTGGTACACAGTGTGGAGCTGGGAGAGGCTGTGTGGTACACAGGGTGGAGCTGGGAGAGGCTGTGTGGTACACAGAGTGGATCTGGGAGAGAAGAGGGGCAGTGGCAAGGCCTTAGGTCAGGGATGGACCAGTAGAGTGTGTCATTAGACCAATTAACGTGTGCAGTGCGGTCCAGCTGGGACGACCCCTTGTGACCACAATGGCCTTTGACATCATCACTCACTCTTCACTCTGACTCGGCATCAACCAGTGGCATCAACCAGTGGCATCAACCAGTGGCATCAACCAGTGGCATAAACCAGTGGCATCAATCAGTGGCATCAACCAGTGGCATCAATCAGTGGCATCAATCAGTGGCATTAATCAGTAGCATAAACCAGTAGCATCAACCAGTGGCATCAATCAATGGCATCAACCAGTGGTATCAACTAGTGGCATCAACCAGTGGCATCAATCGATGGCATCAACCAGTGGTATCAACTAGTGGCATCAATCAGTGGCATCAATCAATGGCATCAACCAGTGGCATCAATCAGTGGCATCAACCAGTGGTATCAACCAGTGGCATCAACCGGTGGCATCAATCAGTGGCATCAATCAGTGGCATCAATCAGTGGCATCAACCAGTGGCATCAATCAGTGGCATCAACCAGTGGCATCAATCAGTGGCATCAACTAGTGGCATCAACCAGTGGCATCAACCGGTGGCATCAATCAGTGGTATCAACCAGTGGCATCAACCGGTGGCATCAATCAGTGGCATCAACCAGTGGCATCAATCAGTGGCATCAATCAATGGCATCAACCAGTGGCATCAATCAGTGGCATCAACCAGTGGTATCAACCAGTGGCATCAATCAGTGGCATCAACCAGTGGCATCAACCAGTGGCATCAACCAGTTGCATCAATCAGTGGCATCAATCAGTGGCATCAACCAGTGGTATCAATCAGTGGCATCAATCAGTGGCATCAATCAGTTGCATCAACCAGTGGCATCAATCAGTGGCATCAACCAGTGGCATCAATCAGTGGCATCAAATAGTGGCATCAACCAGTGGCATCAATCAGTGGCATCAACCAGTGGCATAAACCAGTGGCATCAATCAGTGGCATCAACCAGTGGCATCAATGAGTGGCATCAACCAGTGGCATCAATGAGTGGCATCAACCAGTGGCATCAACCAGTGGCATAAACCAGTGGCATCAATCAGTGGCATCAACCAGTGGCATAAACCAGTGGCATCAACCAGTGGCATAAACCAGTGGCATCAACTGACAAGGACAGTGGCCTATACTTACTAGGTGTGTGTAGTGACCTAAAGGCTTTATTGCAGTGTGTGTCAGTGGATGAAAGTGACCTTTCTGTGTAGAGGATGAGACAGAGAGCTTACCAGGCTGTGTGAGGGTGATGTTGTACACTTACCAGGGTGTGTGAGGGTGATGCTATACATTTACCAGGGTGTGTGAGGGTGATGTTGTACACTTACCAGGGTGTGTGAGGGTGATGCTATACATTTACCAGGGTGTGTGAGGGTGATGTTGTACACTTACCAGGGTGTGTGAGGGTGATGCTATACAATTACCAGGGCGTGTGAGGGTGATGTTATACACTTACCAGGGTGTGTGAGGGTGATGCTATACAATTACCAGGGCGTGTGAGGGTGATGTTATACACTTACCAGGATGTGTGAGGGTGATGTTGTACACTCACCAGGGTGTGTGAGAGTGATGCTGTACACTTACTAGGGTGTGTCAGGGTGATGCTGTACGCTTACTAGGGTGTGTGAGGGTCATGCTATACACTTGCCAGGATGTGTGAGGGTGATGCTATACACTAACCAGGGTGTGTGAGGGTGATGCTATACACTTACCAGGGTGTGTGGCACTTGTGTGTGAGCGTGATATAGCGGACGCCCAGGTCGTACACCGCCCGCACGACGCCCATGCTGCTGGCCAGCCCATGCCCGCCCTCCATCCCCATCAGGCTGGCCACACGCCCACGCTCGAACTCCTTCATGATCTCTAAGGGTAGTGAGGGAGTAGAGAGGGTCAGGGGTTAGGATACCATAATGACCTGGTGTTGGGGGAGGAAATATATATATATATATATATATATATTTTTTTTTTTTTTTTTTTTTTTTCATACTATCCGCCTTTTCCCGCGACAGCGAGGTAGCGTTAAGAACAGAGGACTGGGCCTTTGAGGAAATATCCTCACCTGGCCCTCTTCTCATATATATATATATATATATATCTTTTTTTTTCTTCTTTTTTGCTTTGTCGCTGTCTCCCGCGTTAGCGAGGTAGCGAAGGAAACAGACGAAAGAATGGCTCAACCCACCCACATACACATCAACCAGTGGCATCAATACGTCCACACACGCAAATGTACATACCTATACATCTCAATGTACACATATGTATACACACACAGACATTTACATATATACACATGTGCATAATTCATACTGTCTGCCTTTATTTATTCCGATCGCCACCCCGCCACACATGGAATAACAACACCCTCCCCCTTCATGTGTGCGAAGTAGCGCTAGGAAAAGACAACAAAGGCCCCATTCGTTCACACTCAGTCTCTAGCTGTCATGTAATAATGCACCGAAACCACAGCCCCCTTTCCACATCCAGCCTCACACAACTTTCCATGGTTTGCCCCAGACGCTTCACATGCCCTGGTTCAATCCATTGACAGCACGTCGACCCCGGTATACAACATCGTTCCAATTCACTCTATTCCTTGCACGCCTTTCACCCTCCTGCATGTTCAGGCCTCGATCACTCAAAATCTTTTTCACTCCATCTTTCCACCTTCAATTTGGTCTCCCATTTCTCCTCGTTCTCTCCACCTCCGACACATATATCCTCTTGGTCAATCTTTCCTCACTCATTCTCTCCATGTGACCAAACCATTTCAAAACACCCTCTTCTGCTCTCTCAACCACAATCTTTTTATTTCCAAACTCAAGTTAAAAAATTCGTTGACTGGAGTAAACAAAATTTTTTGGAGCTTAATGTAAAGAAAACGAAAGAGATGATATTTGATTTCAGAACTAAAAATAAACACGTACCAGACCTATTAACAATTGAGGAAGAAAACGTAGAAAGAGTAAACCAGTATAAGTATTTGGGCTTTATGATTGATGACCAGTTGAAGGGAAGTGTTAATACAGATATGGTGTCAAGGAAATGTAACCAAAGATTACACTTTGTACGTATCTTGCATAACCTACATGTAGATAAAATGGTCATTAGCCTATTTTACAAAACAATTTTAGAATCAGTTATAAATTTTTCAATCACTGCCTGGTATGGAAAACTTACGTGCAAAGATAAAAAGAAGTTGGGAAGGATTATTAAGAAAGCAAGAAAACTAGGTGCAGAGACCACATCACTGAATAAGCTGTATCAAAAAGGTACAATGAAACAAGTAGACAGAATGATGAAAGATGTAACGCATCCGTTACATAATTGTTACAAGTATCTTAAATCTGGTAGAAGGCTAGCTCTGCCCAAGCTGCGCACTGACAGATACAAAAAGTCGTTTGTACCTAAAAGCATTCTGCTTTTCAATCATCTATCATCACTATAACTTCTATCTTTAAGTTTCATGATAACTGTAGGTGATGGTTCATGATAGGGATGGTGACAAGCTGATATCGCATGTACACAATAGCAAAGTAACATTTTATATGAAATAACCTATGCAATATTTCTTGTTAATATTTTAATTTTTTTTTTTTTTTTTTACAACTACTAAGGAGCTCTAAAGCCAAAACGAATTTCATTTTGTATTACATTTTGTATAACAATTTGACGAATAAAGCATCTTATCTTATCTTATCTTATCTTATCTCTCTTACCCTTACATTACTTACTCGATCAAACCACCTCACACCACATATTGTCCTCAAACATCTCATTTCCAGCACATCCACCCTCCTGCGCACAACTCTATTCATAGCCCACGCCTCGCAACCATACAACATTGTTGGAACCACTATTCCTTTAAACGTACCCATTTTTGCTTTCCGAGATAATGTTCTCGACTTCCACACATTCTTCAAGGCTCCCAGAGCTTTCGCCCCCTCCCCCACCCTATGATTCACTTCCGCTTTCATGGTTCCATCCACTGCCAGATCCACTCCCAGATATCTAATACACTTTACTTCCTCCAGTTTTTCTCCATTCAAACTCACCTCCCAATTGACTTGACCCTCAACCCTACTGTACCTAATAACCTTGCTCTTATTCATATTTACTCTTAAATTTCTTCTTTCACACACTGTACCAAACTCAGTCACCAGCTTCTGCAGTTTCTCACATGAATCAGCCACCAGCGCTGTATCATCAGCGAACAACTGACTCACTTCCCAAGCTCTCTCATCCACAACAGACTGCATACTTGCCCCTCTTTCCAAAACTCTTGCATTCACCTCCCTAACAACCCCATCCATAAACAAATTAAACAACCATGGAGACATCACACACCCCTGCCGCAAACCTACATTCACTGAGAACCAATCACTTTCCTCTCTTCCTACACGTACACATGCCTTACATCCTCGATAAAAACTTTTCACTGCTTCTAACAACTTGCCTCCCACACCATATATTCTTAACATATATATATATATATATATATATATATATATATATATATATATATATATATATATATATATATATACATAAGCCATATATCAAAGTACCATTGACCCCTGACCCTATGGGGGTAGAGACTTACTGGGAGTTAGGGCAACAGTCTCCATGGGCATATCAACATTATCTCTTAGAAAGAGACAGCTTAATAAGGTTCATGTTATCCTTGTATCTTGGACAGAGAGAGAAGTTAAAGGTCATATCAATCAAATCTCTGGAGTTAGAGAGAGGTTAAAGGTCATTTCAATCAAATCTCTGGGGTTAGAGAGAGGTAAAGGTTATTTCAGTCAAATCTCTGGGGGTAGAGAGACGTTAAGGGTCATAACAATCAAATCTCTGGGGGTAGAGAGAGGTTAAGGGTCATAGTAATCAAATCTCTGGGGTTAGAGAGAGGTTAAGGGTCATAGTAATCAAATCTCCTGGGGGTAGAGAGAGGTTAAGGGTCATAGCAATCAAATCTCTGGGGTTAGAGAGAGGTTAAAGGTCATATCAATCAAATCTCCTGGGGTAGAGAGAGGTTAAGGGTCATAGCAATCAAATCTCCTGGGGTTAGAGAGAGGTTAAGGGTCATATTAACATTCCTGCTTGGGACAGAGGTATGACAGACTCCAGATCGGCATTATCACTGGGGGGCAGAGAGAGAGAGAGAGAGAGAGAGAGAGAGAGAGAGAGAGAGAGAGAGAGAGAGAGAGAGAGAGAGAGAGAGAGAGAGAGACAGTGGACTCTCACCCTCTGACTCCCCTTCCCCAGTGGTCACATAACGGTGACATATGTCGTCACTCTGTCTCCAGTGATCACATAACAGTGACATATGTCGTCCCTCTGTCTCCAGCGATCACATAACAGTGACATATGTCGTCCCTCTGTCTCCAGTGATCACATAACAGTGACACATGTCGTCCCTCTGTCTCCAGTGATCACCTAACAGTGACATATGTCGTCCCCCTGTCTCCAGTGATCATACAACTGACACATGTCGTCCGTCTGTCTCCAGTGATCACATAACAGTGACATATGTCGTTCCTCTGTCTCCAGTGGTCACAAAACAGTGACATATGTCGTTCCTCTGTCTCCAGTGGTCACATAACAGTGACACATGTCGTCCATCTGTCTCCAGCGATCACATAACAGTGACATATGTCGTCACTCTGTCCCCAGTGGTCACATAACAGTGACATATGTCGTCCGTTTGTCTACAGTGATCACATAACAGTGACACATGTCCATCTGTCTCCAATGATCACATAACAGTGACATATGTCGTCACTCTGTCGCCAGGTAACGCATTACTGTAACTCTCTCTCTCTCTCTCTCTCTCTCTCTCTCTCTCTCTCTCTCTCTCTCTCTCTCTCTCTCTCTCTCTCTCTCTCTCTCTCAGTGAACGCCGTCGCTTTATGAGGGCCTCGCCCCCCCCCCCCTTCTTCCCCCGTCATTTCCATGCATGAGGCGCTCTCCTCATACTCCTCCCTTCCTCTGTTCATGGATTCCTCTCTCTCTCTCTCTCTCTCTCTCTCTCTCTCTCTCTCTCTCTCTCTCTCTCTCTCTCTCTCTCTCTCTCTCTCTCTCTCTCTCTCTCTCACACACACACACACACACACAGGGGGTCGCTCATATTCCCTCACTCACTCTTCACCCTCCCTCCCTCTCCCCTTTCCTCAGCATCCTCCCATCACTCCTCCTCCTCCTCCTCCTCCTCCTCCTCTTCTTCCACCTCCTCCTCCTCCACCTCCTCTCCTTCTCCTCCTCCTCCTCCTCCACCTCCTATGGTGACACACACACTCTCACACTTACCTTCTTTCCTTACGACAGTCTCCCTTCATGAGGAATTCTTCCCTTTCACTCCCTCCCCCTGAGAAGTCTCCCTTGACTTCCCCCCCGTCTCTCTCCCTGGGAAGTGTGGGTCTTCCATACCTGCTGGTGATCTGGGAAATGTGGGTCTTCCATACCTGCTGGTGACCTGGCAAGTGTGGGTCTTCCATACCTGCTGGTGACCTGAGAAGTGTGTGTCTTCCATACCTGCTGGTGACCTGGCAAGTGTGGGTCTTCCATACCTGCTGGTGACCTGAGAAGTGTGTGTCTTCCATACCTGCTGGTGACCTGGCAAGTGTGGGTCTTCCATACCTGCTGGTGACCTGGGAAGTGTGGGTCTTCCATACCTGCTGGTGACCTGGGAAGTGTGGGTCTTCCATACCTGCTGGTGACCTGGGAAGTGTGTGTCTTCCATACCTGCTGGTGACCTGGGAAGTGTGGGTCTTCCATACCTGCTGGTGACCTGGGAAGTGTGGGTCTTCCATACCTGCTGGTGACCTGGGAAGTGTGGGTCTTCCATACCTGCTGGTGACCTGGGAAGTGTGGGTCTTCCATACCTGCTGGTGACCTGGGAAGTGTCCATACCTGCTGGTGACCTGGGAAGTGTGGGTCTTCCATACCTGCTGGTGACCTGGAAGTGTCCATACCTGCTGGTGACCTGGGAAGTGTCCATACCTGCTGGTGACCTGGGAAGTGTGGGTCTTCCATACCTGCTGGTGACCTGGGAAGTGTGGGTCTTCCATACCTGCTGGTGACCTGGGAAGTGTGTGTCTGCTATACCTGCTGGAGACCTGGGAAGTGTCCATACCTGCTGGTGACCTGGGAAGTGTGGGTCTTCCATACCTGCTAGTGACCTGGGAAGTGTGGGTCTTCCATACCTGCTGGTGACCTGGCAAGTGTGTGTCTTCCATACCTGCTGGAGACCTGGAAGTGTCCATACCTGCTGGTGACCTGGGAAGTGTCCATACCTGCTGGTGACCTGGGAAGTGTGGGTCTTCCATACCTGCTGGAGACCTGGAAGTGTCCATACCTGCTGGTGACCTGGGAAGTGTCCATACCTGCTGGTGACCTGGGAAGTGTGGGTCTTCCATACCTGCTGGAGACCTGGGAAGTGTGGGTCTTCCATACCTGCTGGTGACCTGGGAAGTGTGGGTCTTCCATACCTGCTGGTGACCTGGGAAGTGTCCATACCTGCTGGTGACCTGGGAAGTGTGTGTCTTCCATACCTGCTGGTGACCTGGGAAGTGTGGGTCTTCTATACCTGCTGGTGACCTGGGAAGTGTGGGTCTTCCATACCTGCTGGTGACCTGAGAAGTGTGGGTCTTCCATACCTGCTGGTGACCTGGGAAGTGTGGGTCTTCCATACCTGCTGGTGACCTCGGAAGTGTCCATACCTGCTGGTGACCTGGGAAGTGTGGGTCTTCCATACCTGCTGGTGACCTGGGAAGTGTCCATACCTGCTGGTGACCTGGGAAGTGTGGGTCTTCCATACCTGCTGGTGACCTGGGAAGTGTGGGTCTTCCATACCTGCTGGTGACCTGGGAAGTGTGGGTCTTCCATACCTGCTGGTGACCTGACGAGGACAGTGTCCTTGTGACTGCCAGCGATCATGCGCTTCACTACGTCTATCTGCTCCAGCAGCAGTTGTACGGTGTTCAGGTACTGCGACTCACACGGCACGTACACTGACCAGAACTGTGGGGAGAGACGTGTACTGTGGTGAGTGTGGGAGAGACGTGTACTGTCTCACACGGCACGTACACTGACCAGAACTGTGGGGAGAGACGTGTACTGTGGTGAGTGTGGGGAGAGACGTGTACTGTCTCACACGGCACGTACACTGACCAGAACTGTGGGGGAGAGACGTGTACTGTGGTGAGTGTGGGAGAGACGTGTACTGTCTCACACGGCACGTACACTGACCAGAACTGTGGGGGAGACGTGTACTGTGGTGAGTGTGGGGGGACGTGTACTGTAGTGAGTGTGGGAGAGACGTGTACTGTCTCACACGGCACGTACACAGACCAGAACTGTGGGGGGAGACGTGTACTGTGGTGAGTGTGGGGAGAGACGTGTACTGTCTCACACGGCACATACACTGACCAGAACTGTGGGGGAGACGTGTACTGTGGTGAGTGTGGGAGAGACGTGTACTATGGTGAGTGTGGGATAGACGTGTACTGTCTCACACGGCACGTACACTGACCAGAACTGTGGGGGAGACGTGTACTGTGGTGAGTGTGGGGGGGACGTGTACTGTAGTGAGTGTGGGAGAGACATGTACTGTGGTGAGTGTTGGGAGAGACGTGTACTGTGGTGAGTGTGGGGGAGACGTGTACTATGGTGAGTGTAGGAGAGACATGTACTGTGATGGGTGTAGGAGATGTACATTTGTACTTAGGAAATTCACTTAACAATTAATCTCTTCTATGGCAATACCATGTGCAGTTCAATACACTGAGATGATAGGATAAAACATCCATGTTTTCTCCTCAACTTCCACATCATCTGAAAGCGACAGCTCTCGAGGAACATTAAAATAAAAGGAAGAAAAAATAAGTACACATTGCTTGAAGTAAGGAAGGCAAATATGGAAACTGGAAATAATGAATTGAAAAACTTATCTCTGCAATCTTACGACACTGTGCTATACGGTGTTGTGTTGACTGGCGATCTTTTCAGTTCGGAGTATCATGTCTCAAAGCCGAGATGATAGACAGATTATGACGTATGTATATTCATTCCATACCTATTCGCCATTTCCCGCATTAGCGAGGTAGCGTTATGAACAGAGGACTGAGCCTTAGAGGGAATATCCTCACTTGGTCCCCTTTCCGGTTCCTTTTTTTTTGAAAAATCAAAAAACGGGAGGGGAGGATTTCCAGCTCCCGCTCCCTCCCCTTTTAGTCGCCTTCTACCACACACAGGGAATACGTGGGAAGTATTCTTTCTCCCTTTTATATTCCCAGTGTCATCTGGGTGGGTTCTGTCACGCTGTTTCCATCACTTTTTCCAATCTAATGGTACTATAGCTGTCTCTCCCGTCAGACAAAGCAGCTCCCTTTGGTTCCCGTTTCACCTCTAACCCCACCTTGGATGACTCTAACATTCCTTCACCCCTGATGCTCCTCTTACTAATCCTATACCTCTCTCTTCGGACTGTCCGAAAAGCGCTTCTTTCTCTGGCCACAAGCGAGGCTTATGGTCCTGATGGCATCTATCCTAGGGTACTGAAAGAGTGTGCCTCTGAACTTGTACCTGTGCTTACTCGCCTGTTCCGTTTCTGTTTAGAATACAAAACTTTCCCTTCTCTATGGAAACATGCATGGATACATCCCATCCCCAAAATACGGTGACCGTTCTAACCCCTCCAACTATCGTCCTATTACTTTGACATCTACCATTTCCAAAGTCTGTGAATCCCTTCTCAACTCCCATATCCCTAAATATCTCGAAAATCACAGTCTTTTGTCTGATCACCAGTATGGCTTGCCTAAGGTGAGATCCACTAGTGATATTCTTTCGTATCTTGCCAATGTCTGGTCAACATCTCGGTAGGATTTAGGGAGTCATGTGTAGTTTCCCTTGACATATCTAAGGCTTTTGATTGGGTAGGGCATCGGGGTCTCATCTCTAAGTTTCCTTATTTTGGCCTCCCTCCCTCACTTTGCTCCTTCATATCTAGCTTCCTCTCTGGCCGATCTAACTCTGTAGTTGTTGATGGATTAGCCGCCCCCTTTTTTCCACCAACAGCGGTGATTTCCTCTCTTCCCCAAATATCATATGCACTCATACACTGACGACGCTTCATTCATCCACACCCTTCAATTCTACTCCCTCTTCTCTCACTCGATCTGCATCTCGTCTTGACACAGCTCCCTCAGTGAACTCACACTTGGACAGGATATCTCATTGGGGTAGACAAAATCTTGTTCAGTTTAATGCCTCCAAGACATAGTTTCTACTCGACTCTATCAAAAACTACTCACAGCTCTCGTCTTTCCTTTGATGATTCTGTAATTCCACCTCTTGACTCAACAAACATACTTGGTAATACCGTAACATCCAATCTTTCTTGGAAACCTCATATTACAAGAATAGCTAAGTCTGTCTTTAAAAAAAAACAGGATGTCCTGTTTAGATATTGTAACTCGTCTTCTGAACATTTGCTCCGTTTATACAAGGGATTGAGTCATTCTTGTATGGAGTACTGCTCTCCCATTTTGGGTGGTTCTAGCTCTGCATCCTTACTTGACAGAGTTTAGTCGAAAGCTGTCCGCCTTATAAACTGTCCCAGGCTAACTTACAAACTTGACCCCCTTGTCTTGCGTCGTAGCGTTGGTTTACTTTGCTCCCGAGAGCTGGCTGCTTGTGTGCCCCTACCACTAGTTTGACCTTACGATACTCGGCAAGCTGCTGCGTCACACGATTGTTGTGTGGCCATCAGCAACTCAAGGGTGGGCCGTTTTGATACCTGCTTCTTCCCCTACACGAACTGTCTACCTTCTCATATCTTTCCCAATAACTATGACCTGGCACATTTCAGAAGACAGTTTTTCACTTTCTCAAAAATTCACAAATACTTTCCCATGTCACTGTCTATTACGCTTATCTTACAGTGGTCGTTTTTCTGTGGACGTAATCTCAAAACATGAAGGATATCCAACTTCTTACTGCTCTTAATTTCCTGCCACATGTTCTTCAAATTCGTTCTTCTGTATTCTGATGTCGAGGGTATGTTGTCGCTAATCTGAGATCTTGTATTAACTTCTAACTTTATGATGTTGTAGGCACGACTTGCCGGAGCCTCACCTGCCTCACAGGAGATGGTCAGATCGCTGTGGTGAGTAGGACTCTGTCAAGAATGTTGCTGCCTCTTGTTGGTGTAGTAACCAGATGGCTCAGTGTTCTCAGTTACGTTAATCTATTTTCCATCATGATCACCCGTTAAGGTAATCAAATTAGGACTGGCTGTTAGATTAACGGATGATCATATTTTTTGTTAAAATTTTTGTGTTTTTGTATTTATGGTTATATTTTTCTCTTGTTTTATAGAATCATGTCAGGTTCTTCCCTTTGTTTAAAGGGTTATTCACTACGCTAAGGTGTCGCTGATTCGTCATTGTGTCGGCTGCATCAACGTAATGAGAGTCGTAAGGATCTGCAACCTTGTTTACATCAACTTCGGGCGGGCGAGTAATTATCATGGTAAATAAAGTCGCCTCCTCCCGCAGTGTGCAAATGGCTATTGATGAACGATATAGGTCCAATTACTGGTAACTCAGCGAGCAAATGTTTGTCCTTCATAATTATCCACGTTTTCTGAAAGAACAGGAATGCTTGGTTCTTCGATAAGCGCATGATTAAGGTACTTCATTCCGTTTTAATATCATAATTCCAATATTGGTTTACATTAACCTAATCATGTTATCCAATTCATGGAGGACCCTGGCCATCCATTGTCTCGACGGAGTTTACAAGCTTAAATCAATAATGGTATGTGCGTGTGTGTAGTGAGGTGGCGAGGAATTCACATTCCACTGGGCCCGTTCCTCCGTGGCCTAAGGCTGACCTAGTCTGCTTCTGCAGGGCGAGGTGTGTCATCTGACTCTCCACCACCTGATGTGAGTGGGAGGAGGTGGACTGAACCTTGTCAGTGATCTATGTCTGGTCTAACCCAACCCTCGCTGTACCAGGCTGCCTTACCTGTACCTCCACCACGACCCTCAGTCCCTGACGTCATTTCTACTCTTGTACTGGTTCTTCTTAACGTATGTTCTAAATACTCTCGTCTAGAGGTCTGCCATGACGGGCCTTATCTTATCTGTTCAGGTGAAGGTCGTGCTTATTGTAGAGGCTTTCTCAACCATAAGAGTGGCTCCATAGACTGCCATAAAGCCCATTTTCCTCTGCTTTAAGAGATATCTCATGACTTCTCGTTGCACCCATCATTCTTCAGATTTCTTACGGCTTTCCCTAAATTTTCAAGTGAGAGCCTTTTTTGTTTTCATACTTGCTCGCCGTTGAGTGCGTTTGTAAGATAGCGCCAGGACTAGAAGAAGATGCCACGGTTTCCATCCACAGTAAAGTCCCACTAATTGTTTGGTGATATCCCCTGGTCACCTCATATGATTTGGTTCAACCAATTGACAGCGAGACGCCCCTTGTATACCACAAAGCATCAATTCACTCCATCCCATGCAGGCCTCTCACCCTCCTGAATGTTCAGACCTCGATAACTCTAAGCGTCTTTCACTCTTTCCGTCCATATCCATATGATTCCCTACCACCTTCCCATTACTCTCTCCATGTCTGATGCAAGTATTCCCTCAATATGCCCATCTTTGCTCATCGTCTCAATATGTCCATACTATTCAAGTACACCCTGGTCAGCTTACTCACTCCTACTCCTCTTACGACCACACCTCTCTCTTACACTCGTACACGACCAGCCCTCCGTACGCCATATATTGATCTTAGACATTCCAATACGTCGACCCTCTTCCGTTCATTTGGATTTAGGGCCAAAGACTGGTTCTCATACAGCAGTGACTTCTCCCTACACATTCTCTAATGCATCAGGATCCTTTGCTTATTCACCCATCCTATTTTTCACTACAGCCATCGCAGTTCCACCCATTGTCGTATCCAATCCCACGTGTCTACTTAAAGTACTCCACCTCCTTCCGCTTCTCCCCATTCAAACGCACCTTCACGCTTCATATCCTTACTATTATTCAAAACGAATATCAGCTCTCTCCTTTCACACCTTCCCAAATTCTAACACCAACGTCTGCAGTTTCTCATTCGAGTCCATCATCAGAGCCGTGTCATCTGCAAACTGTAAATAACTCATTTTCCAGGTCCCCCTTACCCTCACCACACTGTAGATCCGCCTCTCTCTGCAGGACGTAGCATTACCTCCTCACCACCCAGCCCATGACCATATAAAGCAGCCATGATGACATCATATACTTATGCATAATCACCCTCACTTGGAACAATTCACATTCCAACGTCCTCGTTCACAAAGAAGTTTTATATTCCTACTGAAAACTCCTCTCGGCATCTAGTAGCTTTCTTTTTACGCCATTTATTCGTAGCACTTCGACAAGTCCCTTCTGTTACCCCTGTTTCTACACTAACTCCAGATTCATAAATAACATGTACAAATTCATGATCTAAATATTCCCTCCAGAAAGGTTTCAAAAACTTGGTTCATATATTCTTTCCTACTTTTAAAACCTCACTGCTCCTCCCCAGCCTGATGCTCTTTGCATGTCACCATCCCTGCAATTACCACTCTCCCGTATAGATTCCCAAACATATTGAATAGATTTCGAAGATTCAATTCAATCTCTCTCTCTTACTTATATAAAGGAATTCTCCAGGCAATGAGTCCCTCTTCAGGCACCTCACCTTGGCCAATACATACACGGAAAACCCAACTACTCAAAAACACCGTCATCCCCTATTTTGATAAGTTCTACTACCATCTTATCCAATCTAGTTTCTTTGCCACACATAATCTTAAGCAAAGTTTTCACCACATACTTTTTCATCATACCTTTCTCCGTGACTCTCTCACTCCACGTACCTCCTTTGTCCCAAACATCCTACCTGCACCGCCCTATCATTTAACACATTCAAGAGTCCTTTAAGATTACTCATTCCTTCTCTTCTTCACCTTACCTCTGACTCCCACCACTTTCCCATTTACTCTCCTCACTGCACCTCCCATTTGTTCTGTTTCTCCTTACATTACTTGGTTCCCCCGTAAACCTTTTTTTGTTAATGGTTTTCCTGAAGTTTGCCGATACCTTCTCTTCCCATCTCTCGTTTGCCCTCATCTTCAGCCCTTGCATCTTCCTCTTGGCCTCTTATAGCTTTCTCTTGTAAATCTGCAGCACGCTATTGCAGCTCCATAATGAGCTGCTCTCTAATTACCTCCAGCAACCAAGGTTTACCTCGCACTACGTTGCAAAGAGGACACCGGGGCTGTTCCTATGTCACATTGTGTCGAGCAATGTTGTTATTGTAATAACTGTGAGTGTGTGAGGTATGAGAGCTATTGTTTGATTTAATAGTGTCATCCAGTGATGTTTTAGCTTCGACCTGTATCCATGTACGTAGAATGATGCTCACTGAGATATATTTGTAATACCTGCGCCGACCCGCCTAAGGTCTAAGGTGAGTGCAGAGTAGCCCGGCCCATTCAGAGGGGACACGCCAGTGCCCACGAATTTGAAAAGGCGCCTGGAGATGGCAGGCAGGTGATCTTGAACTGGGCTTAAGGCAAGACGTGTACGTCTCGAGAACCCCTGTACAAGAGAGAGCGAGCCATCTCTCCCTCAGCACAAGAGCACTACACCCAACTGCCTGTTCTAGAAGGGACTGATACCGGAGCGGGAGAAGCATTGACTGAACAGTTTGGAAAACCTCGATCTCAGTCGAGACTAAATGTGGTGAAGTAGATGACCGATAGAAGCCATCATGAATCGACTTCCCTCCGGATGATCGGCCGACAGAAGAGACGTTAAGCTACTGCTGCCGGGTCTCGCCTGCGTAAGGCCTTGGAGGCCGAAGGAGCCAGCTGACGGAGGCGAAAGGATTAACGTCTGTACTGGGCTACCGAGGAACTCCAGAAGGTAGGATCGAATCTGAACCGTGGCCATAACGCCATTATCTCCAACGAGCGAACTGCTTCATAGCCTCTAAGTACCGATCATCGCCAGTGGTATGGCCGAGGTCAGGCTGCAGTTACACCCGAACACTTCGAGCATCTGTAGCTCTCACGTCTCTCAGCGGTCGTGGGGGATCAAGTTACCACCAGCGACCTGGCCTAAAAGCACCATCGCTGTGGATGTGGCAACGCCGCGAAGACCTCGCAGAGAGCAGTGTTTTGTAAACATTACGGATACCTACGACGAACCTTGTCCTTCGACTACTAAGTGTAAGTCATTGGTCACACGAGGACAGTTTGTAAGCAAGCCTAAACTTGCACCAAGACGATATCAACATACCATGGAAGCGGAAGTGAGTCACAGGGTGGGGGAGGGGGCGAAAATTCTGGGAGCGTTGAAGAATGTTTTGGAAGGCGAGAACATTATCTCGGAAAGCAAAAATGGGTATGTTTGAAGGAGTAGTGGTTTCAACAATGTTATATGGTTGCGAGGCGTGGGCTATAGATAGGGTTGTGCGGAGGAGGGTGGACGTGCTGGAAATGAGATGTTTAAGGACAATATGTGGTGTGAGGTGGTTTGATCGAGGAAGTAATGAATGGGTAAGAGAGATGTGTGGTAATAAAAAGAGTGTGATTGAGAAGTGAATCAATGCTAATTTGTCACAGTGATAACTGTGAAGTGAAATACTGATAATAAATCATGGTGATAGATAATTAGAATCAAAGTGACAGGAACATAGATGAAAATGACATTTATTTCTGACACCTAGCGACCAGGGATGACCAGAGCATCATGAAGAAGTCATCCCAAAACTTACGGATTAGATGATTTTGCATAACATCTTGTTAGTGTAATTGGTTGTATGAATGTTACTTACTCCAGTTGTTCTGTAAAAGAGTCTTAAGATACACTGTAGATGTGTTTCATGCCTTTGATTAGATCCACTCAAACACATGTACTACCATATCCACATTCCGCGCTGACAGAAACTCATTACAAGTTACATGATTTAAGACTTGTACTTAAGTACATAAATCAGCAATGACCGTTGTCCCCTAACCTCACTCTCCAACGTATAATCAAATACGTACGATATCAAAACCAGCCTAGGTGTCGCTGGCCGTAAAAGCCAACAGATAACAACAACGAGTCTATGTTTCTCTACACACAATTCGGCTGCCACACCACCCATCCTTGCTGAAAAATCCCCCACCGATAGACCTCCAAAATTTGCATTGAAATTGCTGCAGTACTCAGTCACGTTCTTGCTATACAGACACGCTTCTTTTGCTTAGTCGTCTCACTACCAGACGCGAACGCAATGACAACCATTCACATCAGCCTGGGACATATTGCTTTCACGTTGAACACTCCAATAAGTCCTTATCAGCAGAGGAGTTCCTCCTTCCCACACTCTGCTACGCGCAAGCCTTACCATCACGGCAAAATCTCATCGTAGGTACTCATTGGTAATACTCAAACAATCCCAGACTTTAACCCTCAGACATTCCCAAACCATTCTTCCTTTCTTCCCTTGAGCTTCGTTTCAGAGCCAAAACATCCAGGTTCCTCTCTCTGAACCTATTGCTGATCTCTCTCTCTTATCATCCTGTATATACCCACGTACATTCAGACACCCAGGCTGAACCTTGAAGGAGCACTTCTCGCTTGACTCTTCCTCCTCCTCCCTCGTAGAGAAAGTAGCAATAGAAGGAGGCACGGGTTTCTAGCCCCAAACTCCACCTAACAGCTGCATCTTACGACACACGGGAGATTCGTGGGTAGATTTCTATCTTCGCAATTCCCAGGGATAAAGGAAATTTGTGGTTGCGTATACAGACTCGAAGGTTTGGGGCCTGCCTGCGGCCTCTCCTCTCCTCACTCCTAAGTAGGCTTGCCAAACCTTCCCTCACCACCACCACCACCTTGCCATCTCAACCTGGCCACCACAACCTCAATAGCTGACTAGATTGTTCAGCCATTCCAAACGCTCGTCACGCCATAACAAGCGAGTGTTAGAGACGAGGCTTGCGTTTGTGGACTGAATTCCAACGACACACATGTACGTATATGCGACACAGACGGAAAGACAGCGACCTTGGCCAGAGTAGGATAAAGTAGGATAGCTACTGACGTGTTGGCTCACTGTCAGTCCTCCTCCCGACACCCATGACCCGTCAAGGACGTTGTCGGACGCACGAAGGTTAGCCTCCAAACACTGTTGCCAGTACTTCATATAATCACTTGTGGCTACCACGATGAAATATTATCGGGAAACATTGTGAAGCAAAAGTCACTTTGAACCTAAACTACAAACTATAAATTCTTTTAATTTTTTTAGTATAATTGTTGCAGCAAATGGCCTAAGTGACTTTTGACAATGTCGGTGACCACCCTGCCTCCCTCCCTCCCTCACACACACACACATACACAACACCACGTCACTTCAGTGTTCCCCTGAACTCAGTCGTGTCCGGATACTAACAGACGTTAATGTGATAATAGTTTTGTCGCTTGAGGCCGGAGTGCTTTTTGGTGGAACAGATATTACGTAGTGGAGACTGATGTACAAAAGTGCAACAGAAGTTTGTTGAAAATCATCGGGACATTCTCGTACCACATCACTGTGTGCGGTGGTTCAATTTACCAAGTGCCGTGAAACTAGATCATTTGTGGATGCGCCGAGATGCGTCAGGCCGCTGGTAGTAATAGAAGAGAATGTATTGGATACTTCAGATCGCGTAAGGCAAGACCCATAAGAAACCTGCTCGTGGAACGAGTTCGAATGACACAGGAGGCGGGGCGTTTCGTATACATGGTTTACGGTAGGTGCACAGTGACTTTTGGCTCACCCTGTATCTTACTGTTGAGGGGAGAGGTAATATGGGAGATGAAATAGGATGAAAATTGAGGGACGAGTGTTTGGAAACGGCTTAACAATTTAGTTAGCTATTGAGGGTGTGTTGGCCAGGGGTGGTGGTGGTGAGGGAAGGTTCGCTAAGCCTATTTAGGTGTGAGGAGATGAAGGGCCTCGTAGGATCCCAACCTTCGAGTAGATCCGAAAACAGAAACTTTTGCGTCATGACGTATGGGAGGAAAATCACTCAACCACACCAGGCTCGAGTGACTTATAAAGTCAAGTACATAATCCACCAAAATAGAAAATAATAAAAAAAAAAGATTAAGTTTAATTGATAGAAGATTTACATTCACGTATGATAACGTAATCCCCAGTCTTTCAAATTCATAATAGTCTGTACACTTTTGGATGTCTTGCTTAGGAAAAAGACGAATAGAAATGAGACAGCACAGCAGGTACCTAGAAAGATGATATCAATAGAACTGCATTCTTTGAGAAGTCGCTCATACGATCTTACCTTCTTTGATCTTGATGAAAAATAATAAAGTTTAGGAGGTGATCTAACACAGGTGTTCAAAGTTATCCAAAGGTTTTGATACCCTTAATCATCGTAGCTATCTGAGTTAAGGGTTAGTTTTCTTTCCCTTGCATAAATGGATGAGGGCTCGTAGTGAGGGTTCGTAGTGAGGGTTTGTAGTGAGGTTTCGTAGTGCGGACTCGTAGTGAAGGCTCGTAGTGATGGCTCGTAGTGAGGGTTCGTAGTGAAGGCTCGTGGTGAAGACTCGAAGTGAGAGTTTGTAGTGAGGACTCGTAGTGAGGGCTTTTTGTGAGGGTTCGTAGTGAGTGCTCGTATTGAGGGCTCGTAGTGAAGGCTCGTAGTGAGGGCTCGTTGTGAGGGTTCGTAATGAGGGCTCGTAGTAAGGGCTCGTAGAGAAGGTTCGTAGTGAAGGCTCGTTGTGAGGGTTCGTAATGAGGGCTCGTGGTAAGGGCTCGTAGTGAGAGGTTCGTAGTGAGGTCTCGTAGTGAGGTCTCGTAGTGCGGACTCGTAGTGAGGGCTCGTAGTGAAGGCTCGTAGTGAGGTCTCGTAGTGAGGGTACGTAGTGGGGGCTCGTGATGACGCAAAACACGTTTTCTTTTATACTAGTGGTTCTCAGACTCAAGTTATTACCCCTTTTTTTTTCATATATCATCCTTTACAATGGCCCCTTAACTCAGTTTATTCCTAAATTATGCTGCCAGAATCTCAAAGTCAAATTCTCGTGCTATCGTCAGCAAGAATTATGTGTTACCCAGATGATATTTCACCAGTCTGATGTTGGGCCATTTTTGTGTTCTTCCTCAGAACTTACATTCGCTTCGTTACAATGGAGTCATTACGGATGAACAAGGAAAACTATAATATGTAGGATTTGGAAATTCGGTGACCTGGCAGTGTAGGCAACACAGTGAATAGCAGTTGGATCCTGCCTTTTCCATATCAAATATTTTTCTTTATTTCTGTGCATTTGAAGGACGTGTGGCTTCAACTGAGGCCACGGTTGTAAGTTCGGTCAGTTTCAACTGAAGTCACAGTCGTAAGTTCGGTCAGCTTCAACTGAAGCTACAGTAGTTAGTTCGGTTAGCTTCAACTGAAGCCACAGTCGTAAATTCAGTTAGCTTCAACTGAAGCTACAGTCGTAATTTTGGTTAGCTTAACTGAAGCCACAGTCGTAATTTCGGTTAGCTTCAAATGAAGCCACGGTCGTAAGTTGGGTTAGCTTCAACTGAAGCCATAGTCGTACGTTCGGTCAGTTTCAACTGAAGCCACAGTCGTGATTTCGGTTAGCTTCAACTGAAGCCTCAGTCGTAAGTTCGGTTAGCTTCAACTGAAGTCACAGTCGTAAATTCAGTTAGCTTCAACTGAAGCTACAGTCGTATTTTTGGTTAGCTTAACTGAAGCCACAGTCGTAATTTCGGTTAGTTCAACTGAAGCCACAATCGTAAGTTCGGTTAGCTTCAAATGAAGCTACGGTCGTAAGTTCGGTGAGCTTCAACCGAAGCCACAATCGTAAATTCGGTCAGCTTCAACTGAAGCCACAGTCGTACGTTCGGTCAGCTTCAACTGAAGCCACAGTCGTAGGTTCGGTCAGCTTCAGTTGAAGCCACAGTCGTAGGTTCGGTCAGCTTCAATTGAAGCTACAGTCGTAGGTTCGGTCAGCTTCAGTTGAAGCCGCAGTTGTAAGTTCGGTTAGCTTCAACTAAAGCTACAGTCGTCAGTTCGGTTCGGTTAGCTTCAACTGAAGCTACAGTCGTAGGTTCGGTCAGCTTCAGTTGAAGCCACAGTCGTAAGTTCGGTCAGCTTCAGTTGAAGCCCACAGTCGTCAATTCAGTCAGCTTCAACTGAAGCCACAGTCGTGAGGTCTAACATTGTGACCTTCCTTCAACTGGCAGAAAGGCTACCTAAGGTGCAGTGGACACCAATTTGACCACCAGTTTAGAATGTTTGATATATATGGACAGACTTAATCAGAAAATGTAGTGTGAAGCAATACCATATTGTCTTGTAGAAACAGATTTGACAAATACATTAGATACACAAATGACCTTATTTGCGTCTCCATAGTTGTATATTTTGCACGACATTGCTTCTATTAGATATCTAAACACTTGCTTTGGCCACTCTAAGCTCGATTTTACTGATCTGCTGTCATATCCAGCTTCCAAAGGACCCTGAGGTGTGTGGTGCTATTTGCAGACCTTTATAATCCTCTCGCCTTACATAGAACTTCTCATTACGAGCACACAACCTTTGAGTTGTAAAGCACATTATCTTTCTCTTCCACCCCCAACACTATATCAAGGACGATATATATATATACTGTGTTACTGGCTCTGTATTACCATTTCTGTGACGCCTCATTGGTCATGACGAAGATAGCGATGACGTACAAGGCCCCTTATTGAATTGCCAGTTCGTGTCCTTTACATTATCTCAGTGTATTGATCTGACCACCCCTCCTAGTTAGTGTCAACAATAGATGAACAATGTCCTCATTCGCAGACTCACATTTTCTATTACTCATGTCTATTATCGACTGCCAATCCTTACAGTCTGCTTTACAAATTACCCTAAGTCCTTCATATGCCCTGGTTCAGCTCAGACATAGCACGTTGGCCCCCATGTACCACAAGGCTCCAGTTCTTTCCAACCATCGTGCTCCCCTCACACTCTTGAATATTCAAGTTTCAATATTCCAAAACTTCATTTATTCCGTCCTACCATTTACTCTCATACAGGAACATGATGTCCTCCTTGGTAGTCTCTCATCATTCATACTATCCATATTTCCTAACCATTTCAGTACATTTTGGTCGACCCTTTCAACCAGACTGCTTTCGGTGCCAAGCCATTCTCTGACAAGGTCATTTCTCTCACGATCGGCACGCCTCTGGCATTTCGTCTCCAGTCAATTTACTCTCTTCCTCTCCCAAGATCTTCAGGTCCAAGACTCATGTACATACACTATCGAGATCACTGTACCCCAGACATACCACTATACAACACTCTGCACAACATTGCTCACTTGCACAAGAACCTCATTCTTAACAACCTCCTCCTCCTCCTCCTCCTCGTACACCACCTCCTTCTCAATCCTGTAACTCACTCCAAGCCTTTGGTTCCAAATCCTCCCACTCCCAGGTATCTAAAACACTCCACTTCCTCCAATTCAGACTCACACCTATACACTTCTGCAACATTTCCCTAATGGATCCCATTATCGTTTTCTGCAAACACACACAAAAAAAAAACAGTAGCAGAAAATAGGGAATTCGAACGCCCTTGGCTCCAGTGTCCTACCCAACCCTCTGTACTGAGCTCGGATGAGAACAGCTATTGAGAGGAATTATCCCAACGAACTCATGTGATTGGAAAGGACCGTAAACTGTCTGACCGTCGTAAGGCTTATCTTTCCAATTCGTAGCTGGAACGAAAGAGATGAATATGTATAAACACAAAACTAATTGATATGGTAAAGTAAATTCCGTAGCAAGGCTGCCGACATTTATGTAACATATCTTCGTGAAAATTCTATCATACAGTCAAGTGATATTCATATAAATCACTGCACTGACCATTAATCATATGTGAAAACATTTCTTTTGTATTATGATGATATCTAATCGCTGTTTCCCTCCACTCATATACACACATATATATATATACACTTTCCTACGAGTCTACGGGGAAACGAAACACGATAAGTTCCCAAGTGCACTTTCGTGTAATAATCACATCATTAGGGGAGATACAAGAAAGAAATATAAGTCACTTGATATACAACGGAGAGACGGAACTAGGAAGCCATTTGCTAAACAAGTGACTGTCCAAGACAGACAACGAGCGTATCATAGACTTATCATTGATAAATCCCTTAAGTTAGCAAAGAAATCATTTTATAGAGTTGAACCCAAACCTCCTATTGATACCAAGAATCTTTTAGTTCTCCCTTTTAATAATGATTTTACTTTACTTCCCATTTTGCTTAAATCCTTCATTGTAAATGTTGCCTTCAGCAACAATAATACTCTACAGAATATCTTAATCAGAAACTGACCAGAAAATTCTCCTGGATGCATTTATAAAGTGCCATGTAGAAACTGTGATAAGCTTTATGTTTGGCAGACTGGTAAGGATCTTTCTGTTGGACTTAAGCAACATAAATATAGTATAAGAACGGGACAAGGATCAAATGCCTTGTTTAATCACGTTAAAAACTATGATCATTGTATTGACTGGAGTAATGCCGTATCAGTTATCAGTTCTAACTCCAGGACCACGAGAAATATCATTGAATCTTCTATTATTAGATACACAAAGTATTATAACCTTGATATTAGTGAAGGTCTGTACAAATTGGATAGCTTTAGTGTTGATAAAATTTGTCAACAATTCCCCTTCTTGTCCACATAATAAGTTTATGATACGCTCGTTGTCAGTCTTGGACAATCGCATGTTTACCAAATGGCGTCCTAGCTTCGTCTCTTCGTTGTATATCAACTGACTTATATTTCTCTCTTGTACCTCCCCTGATGATGTGATTATTACACGAAAGTGCACCTGGGAGCTTATCGTGTTTCATTTCCCCGTGGTCTCATCGGAATATACTTGATCACGCGCAAAATTGTTATTCTTTCCAATACATATACACATAAACGCCCATATACGCACATATACATACAAATACATATCAACATATACATATATGTACATACGCACACACAGACATATACATATATACACATGTACATATACTTGTTTTCATCCATGCTTTCTTGATATGCACGTTGGGTCATTCTTTACGATATATTGATCTTGCATGTGAGGGTAACGTCAAAAGATACCTGTTTACACTCCTCAAGGGGGAGCTGGGATTAGCTCATACGTGTGTGTTCATCTCCTCATCACAGGGGAGTCTGTCATCAGACGATGGTCGTTTATACATGACCAGGAGAGATGTCATGACCAGGAGAGATGGCATGACCAGGAGATATGTCATGACCAGAAGAGATGTCATGACCAGAAGAGATGTCATGAGCTGGAGAGATGTCATGAGCTGATTTTTGTTTTATGCTCCTTACGTGGAGCCTCCTTCAGCCATATTTGTTTTTGGATCATTTTGAACCGAAGCCTCATCCGGTATTACTGTACTGTTGACAGACTACATCAACCTAGATTTATATATAATGTCTCTGAGAAGAGGACGGGAGAAATAGATTGTAATATGTAGAACAGAGCCATCAGCATAGGAGTGAAGAGGGTTGGAGGCTGAAGAATACTCGCATTTGGAGGGACGTATGAGTGGACGCTATACACCAGAACCTTGAGTAACACCACTGTATATAGGATACGAGTGGGAGGATGTGTTCCATCAGCCACCACTGCAGTGAGGTGACTACGAGGGAAACTACGTTATTAGAGAAGAGTGAGAGAAAGAAAAGCAGGAAAACCGGAGGAAGGAGACTCAGAAAACATTTATGCCATTCTCCGTCAGAGGCCTTTAGAGATGTCGAGGACCCAGGACAAAAGATCTCATAAAATTCTATTGAAAGACAGACAAAAGATGAATCACACATGACAAAGCGCTAGTAGACGTATTATTGCGAGAGCCGCGTTGGTTATCTGAAAGAAGGGATCGGGAGAGTGCGGGAAGGAAGTGTAAGTAAGAAAGGCTTCAGAAACCTTGTGGGATGTCAGAAGGGACGATAGAAGGAAGGATTTGAATCGTCTTATTTTAGGGTTGAGCCGAAGCATTGTCTCAGAATAGGCAAGTGTGGCTTTGTTAATATTATTATTATTATCATAGTAACGATAGCATAATATCACTCGTAATGAAATAGAAATATGACAGATGAATTAACGACATTAACTGTAACAATACAAAGATTAGCACTAATGTTAATGGATCATTGATGACGAGGTGACATTATTCTTACTGATGCCATCATCAAGTTTCTTTTTGATCTCACAAAACCAAAACCGTTAAAAATGTCAGTCGGATAACATACGTCAATAAAGAAACCTGTTGAGTTACGTCTCCCTTCAAGTGGCGCTCAGGGCACTTGCCTTACCTGCCATTACCCAAGATACACCACCGCAGGTCTGAGTCATAACAGTGGCAGATCAGTGGCTGGTGAGGGAAAGTGAGAGATGTGGTCGCTGGGAGGACAGACCCGACCCTCGTCCTCCTCTCTGTGTCACCCACGTCTCTCATAATGGAGGGCCATATTACCGACCACTTCACCACCATCTGTAAGAGATGTCTGCCTTCGACACCTTCAGCCTCCTGGTGTTAGCTACAGGTCCGTTATTATCAACTATTATTATCAATAGTTCTATTATTCACACTAGTGATATCAGTGATTACTGTCCTCCTATATGAGGGTGAGGGAACAATCTCTGTGCCATGTGGGACGCCACGGGTCAGATCCTGAATGGAGGAAGTGGCTCATCAGATGAAGTAATTTATGACGATGTATTTCCATGCTTTTTTTGGCCATATTGGTCATCGTATCACGACTATCGAAAGGTACGGTGAAGTTTATGAACGTGATGAGCCACAAAGGTCTTGATACCAACAGATCAAGGCTAGTAAACTGACGCAGGTAGTGGTTGGTAGACACGTCTTCACCTGCAGTGGTTGTGTAGACGTCTTCATGTGCCTCATACCTGCAGTGGCTGTGTAAACCCCAAGTCTAATGCATAACATTCACAATGTAAGCTGAGGACCGAGATGATGCCTTCGGATCGTAGTTCACAGAGACATTGTGGAATTCAGCACCTCCAGTCACTGAGGTATTTTGAATGATGAAGGGAAGCATTTAGTCATGATAGAGTAAAGGGCCTTGGCTCACTCAAGGGCTGAGCACCTTGTATAGCTTCCTGGTCACGATAATTGATGTAGTGGAGCGCTTGAATTTGAAGCTACTTAACATTCTCGCAACCTCAGGTTCCTGCCCTGAACCAGGGGTTTCCTGTAGCTAACACCAGGAGGCTGAAGGTGTCGAAGGCAGACATCTCTTACAGATGGTGGTGAAGTGGTCGGTAATATGGCCCTCCGTTATGAGAGACGTGGGTGACACAGGGAGGAGGACGAGGGTCGGGTCTGTCCTCCCAGCCACCACATCTCTCACTTTGCCTCACCAGCCGCTGATCTGCCACTGTTATGACTCAGACCTGCGGTGGTGTATCTTGGGTAATGGCAGGTAAGGCAGGTGCCCTGAGCGCCACTTTGAAGGGAGACGTAACTCAACAGGTTTGTTTAATGACATATGCTCCCCGGTTTGACATTTTTAACGGTTTAGTTTTGTTTGATAAAATAGAAACTTGATGATGGCATCAGTACAAATAATGTCACCTCGTCATCAATAAACCATTAACATGAGTGCTAATCTTTGTATTGCTACTGTTAATTTCGTTAATTCATTTGTCATATTTCTATTTCATTACCAGTGACATTTTTAACCGTGTGGTTTTGTGAGATAAAAAAAAAACTCGCCTATTTTTGAAACATAGTAATATTTTGCTATTATCATTTCCATTACCGCTTCTACGTTACAGTTTTGATCAAACAAAGTCCTTAACTTTAAGTCTTTAAGAGTTTATATAAATTCAAGTTTGGCCTCATTCTTTAACAGTTTATAATTACACTGTATATATATTTATATACACATCCAGGGGCGCAATTTCAGTGCTTGCCATACGCGCTATTGCCCCCTAGTTACGTCTCAGCAGACCTGGTCTTCTGCTCCTCGGTTAATTATAAGACTCAAACTGCAAATTGTGGTTTAAGTGTTTTGCTATGTTGTGGCTCGGATATAATGATGTGAACCACGTTTAACAGTGTTCTGATGCTATGTTATGGTATGAAATACGTTTTACACTGTGTTGTGATGCTATGTTATGTTATATAATACGTTTTACACTATGTTCTGATGCTATGTTATGGTATGAAATACGGTTTACATTCCGTTCTGACGCTGTGTTGTTATGAAATACGTTTTACACTATATCGTGGCGCTATGTTATGTTATGAAATACGTTGTGCACAATATTCTGACGCTATGTTATGTTATGAAATACGTTTTACACTGTGTTCTGGGGCTATGTTATGTTATGAAAAACATTTTACTCTGTGTTCTGGGGCTATGATATGAAATACGTTTTACACTCACTTCTGACGCTATGTTATGTTATGAGATACGTTTTACACAACATTCTGACGCTATGTTATGTTATGAAATACGTTTTACTCAATATTCTGACGCTATGTTATGTTATGAGATACATTTTACACAACATTCTGACGCTATGTTATGTTATGAAATACGTTTTACACAACATTCTGACGCTATGTTATGTTATGAAATACGTTTTACTCAATATTCTGACGCTATGTTATGTTATGAAATAAGTTGTACACAATATTCTGACGCTATGTTACGTTATGAAATAAGTTTTACACTGTGTTCTGACGCTATGTTATGTTATGAAATACGTTTTACACTGTATTCTGACGCTATGTTATGGTAAATGATATCATGTTATGGTATAGGTTTTATGCTGTAACATGATTGTAATTCAGTAATACAAAGAGGCATTAGAACTAATGGCGTAAGAAGGAACAGATTATGATAATTCATCTGTAATATCAAGGTCGGTGCTATAATCCAGGTGTTATAATCTAATCCCTGTGTTACATCACGGTGCAGCGCTGTGGCTTCAAGTGTTGCGTTGTTACACATGTGTTACGTCACTCTGTGTTGTGATCATTAAGAAGTGGGAGTCTACGCTTTGATACAGGTACTCTGTAACGGGTCGTCTGACCTAGTATGACTTGGTGATAGTGTTGTCTGTGTGATTCATGTGTTGTCTGTGTGATTCATGTGTTGTCTGTGTGATTCATGTGTTGTCTGTGTGATTCATGTGTTGTCTGTAGTGTTCATGTGTTGTCTGTGTGATTCATGCGTTGTCTGTGTGATTCATGTGGTGTCTGTATGATTCATGTGTTGTCTGTATGATTCATGTGTTGTCTGTGTGTATTCATGTGTTGTCTACATGATTAATGTGTTGTCTGTGTGATTCATGTGTTGTCTGTGTGATTCATGTGTTGTCTGTGTGATTCATGTGTTGTCTGTGTGATTCGTGTGTTGTCTGTGCGATTCATGTGTTGTCTGTGTGATTCATGTGTTGTCTGTGTGATTCATGCGTTGTCTGTGTGATTCCTGTGTTGTCTGTGTGATTCATGTGTTGTCTGTGTGATTCATGTGTTGTCTACATGATTCATGTGTTGTCTGTGTGATTCATGTATTGTCTGTGTGATTCCTGTGTTGTCTGTATGATTCATGTGTTGTCTGTGTGATTCATGTGTTGTCTGTGTGATTCCTGTGTTGTCTGTGTGATTCCTGTGTTGTCTGTGTGATTCCTGTGTTGTCTGTGTGATTCATGTGTTGTCTACATGATTCATGTGTTGTCTGTGTGATTCATGTGTTGTCTGTGTGATTCCTGTGTTGTCTGTGTGATTCCTGTGTTGTCTGTGTGATTCATGTGTTGTCTGTGTGATTCATGTGTTGTCTGTGTGATTCATGTGTTGTCTGTGTGATTCATGTGTTGTCTACATGATTCATGTGTTGTCTGTGTGATTCATGTATTGTCTGTGTGATTCCTGTGTTGTCTGTATGATTCATGTGTTGTCTGTGTGATTCATGTGTTGTCTGTGTGATTCATGTGTTGTCTACATGATTAATGTGTTGTCTGTGTAATTCATGTGTTTTCTGTATGATTCATGTGTTGTCTGTGTGATTCATGTGTTGTCTGTGTGATTCATGTGTTGTCTACATGATTAATGTGTTGTCTGTGTGATTCATGTGTTGTCTGTGTGATTCATGTGTTGTCTACATGATTCATGTGTTGTCTGAGTGTATTTATGTATTGTCTGTGTGATTCATGTGTTGTCTGTCATTCATGTGTTATCTGTATGATTCATGTGTTGTCTGTGTGATTCATGTGTTGTCTGTGTGATTCCAGTGTTGTCTGTGATTCATGTGTTGTCTGTATGATTCATGTGTTGTCTGTGTGATTCATGTGTTGCCTGGGATTCATGTGTTATCTGTGTGATTCATGTGTTGTCTGTGTGATTCATGTGTTTTCTGTATGATTCATGTGTTGTCTGTGTGATTCATGTGTTGTCTGTGTGATTCATGTGTTTTTTGTATGATTCATGTGTTGTCTGTGTGATTCATGTGTTGTCTGTGTGACTCATGTGTTGTCTGTGTGATTCATGTATTGTCTGTGTGATTCATGTGTTGTCTGTGTGATTCATGTGTTGTCTGTGTGTATTCATGTGTTGTCTACATGATTAATGTGTTGTCTATGTGATACATGTGTTGTCTGTGTGATTCATGTTTTGTCTGTAGTGTTCATATGTTGTTACGTTATGTAACGCTATGGGGGTAGGGTTATGTTATATAACACGTGTTATACTAAGGCTCAGTTGTAATACCATAGCTGAATTATGATACGATTCAGCGTTATATTATTGTGATTCAGATAAAATACTATAACTTTGGTATTGTGCTTTGTTTATTCATAAATAAACCACAACTTTGGTGTTGTGGTTTATGTATTGACAACACAGTGCAGGTGTTATACTAAGGATCAAGTGTTGTGCAGTAGTTTAGGTGTAGATCTGTGTAATCCAGTGTTTCATCCAATCAGCCATAGGTCAGATATGCCAAGATTTAGGTCAATGGTTGTCTGAAGGTATATAATTGAGTTCTATTTACGGCACGTAATTTCAACCCGAGAGAGATTATTCCCCATTGGAAGTAAGTTCCTTCAATTTTTCCAGGACATGTATGGTAATTCGCGCTCCCAATTATATAACTTTTAATTCCTTCGATGCTGCACGAACTTCCATAACAACTTTCGCAACTGTGTTCTCAGCCGTAGACTCGAAATGTTCAAGATTGGACTCATTAGGTATGGAAAATGAGCCATGGAGAGTTTTCGAGGTCGGATGAGCTTAGTTAAGGACAGACATATGCAGGATTTATGTCTTTTCTTGGCGCTGCCTCGCTGGAGGGGGTGGGGCGATGCTATTTCAGGTGTGACGGGGTGGCGACGAGAATGGATGAAGGCAGCAAGTATGAATATGTACATGTGTGTATATATATGTATATGTCCCTGTATTTATATGTATGTATACGTTGAAATGTATATGTATGTATAGGTGCATGTGAGGGCGTTTATATATATACATGTGTTTGTAGGTGGATTTGGCCATTCTTCCTCTGTTTCCTTGCGCTACCTCGCTAACGCGGGAGACGGCGTTTAAGTATAATAAAAAGAGAATAATACTTCAGTATGGCTGTTGAGACAAAGATCGTTCAAAGATACTGATCTGGCAAACTTGATAGAAAATGGAAGATAGTTCAAAGATACTGATCTGGCAAAATTGATAAAAAATGGAAGATAGTTCAAAGATATTCCTCTGTCAAACTTGATAGAAAATGGAAGATAGTTCAAAGATATTCCTCTGTCAAACTTGATAGAAAATGGAAGATAGTTCAAAGATATTCCTCTGGTAAACCTGATAGAAAATGGAAGATGGTTCAAAGATACTCCTCTGGAAAAATTTATAGAAAATGGAAGATACTTCAAAGATATTCCTCTGGCAAACTTGATAGAAAATGGAAGATTGTTCAAAGATACTCCTCTGGTAAACCAGATAGAAAATGGAAGATAGTTCAAAGATACTGATCTGGCAAACTAGATAGAAAATGGGGGATTGTTCAAAGATACTCCTCTGGAAAAATTGATAGAGAATGGAAGATAGTTCCAAGATACTCCTTTGCCAAACCTGATAGAAAATGGAAGGTAGTTCAAAGATAATCCTCTGGCAAACTTGATAGAAAATGGGAGATAGTTCAAAGATACTAATCTGGCAAACTTGATAGAAAATGGAAATTTTGATGTATAATCTATTGACATCAGTGTTGTAATGCGTCTTGTATTATCATCTGGGCAGTGGCACTTCCTGGGCAGTAGTGCTCCTTTCACAGTGGCGACTTCCTAGGCAGTGGCACTTCCTGGGCAATGGTGTTTCTTTCACAGAGGCACTTCCTAGACAGTGGCACTTCGTGGACAGTGGTGCTCCTTTCACGGTGGCGACTTCCTAGACAGTGGCACTCCTTTAACAGTGGCAGTTCTAGACAGTGGCACTTTCTGGGCAGTGGTGTTCCTTTCACAGTGGCGACTTCCTCGACAGTGGCACTTCCTGAGCAGTGGTGCTCCTTTCACAGTGGCACTTCCTAGACAGTGGCACTTCCTGGGCAGTGGCGACTTCCTAGACAGTGTCACTCCTTTCACAGTGGCAATTCTAGATAGTGGCACTTCCTGGGCAGTGGTGTTCCCTTCACAGTTGCTACTTCCTAGACAGTGGCACTCCTTTTACAGAGGCAGTCCTTTTACAGTGGTACTCCTTTCACAGTGGCACTTCTTAGACAGTAACACTCCTTTCACAGTGGCACTTCCTAGATAGTAACACCTTCTGGGCACTGGCGCTCCTTTCACAGTGACACTTCCTAGCCAGTGGCACGCCTTTCGCATTGGCCCTTCTTTCACACTGGCACTTCCATGATAGTGGCATTCCCTGGATGGTGCTGTCTGGGCATAACATGGACAGGGAAAGCATAACACGGCACAAGGGGGTCTCCACAACGCAGCCTGTGTTACACAACCTCGTCTATGTAACGCCAACCTCGTCTATGTAACGCCAACCTCGTCTATGTAACGCCCACCTCGTCTATGTAGCGCCAACCTCGCCTATGTAGCGCCAACCTCGTCTATGTAACGCCCACCTCGTCTATGTAACGCCAACCTCGTCTATGTAACGCCAACCTCGTCTATGTAGCGCTAACCTCGTCTATGTAACGCCAACCTCGTCTATGTAACGCCAACCTCGTCTATGTAGCGCTAACCTCGTCTATGTAACGCCCACCTCGTCTATGTAACGCCAACCTCGTCTATGTAACGCCAACCTCGTCTATGTAACGCCAACCTCGTCTATGTAACGCCAACCTCGTCTATGTAGCGCCAACCTTGTCTATGTAACGCCAACCTCGTCTATGCAGCGCCAACCTCGTCTGTGTAACGCCAACCTCGTCAATGTAGCGCCAACCTCGTCTATGTAACGTCAACCTCGTCTGTGTAATGCCAACCTCGTCTATGTAGCGCCAACCTCGTCTATGTAACGCCAACCTCGCCTATGTAACGCCAACCTCGTCTATGCAGCGCCAACCTCGTCTATGTAACGCCAACTTCGTCTATGTAGAGCCAACTTCGTCTATGTAACGCCCACCTCGTCTATGTAACGCCAACCTCGTCTATGTAACGCCAACCTCATCTATATAGCGCCAACCTCGTCTATGTAACGCCCACCTCGTCTATGTAGCGCCAACCTCGTCTATGTAGCGCCAACCCCGTCTATGTAACGCCAACCTCGTCTATGTAGCGCCAACCTCGTCTATGTAACGCCAACCTCATCTATGTAGCGCTAACCTCGTCTATGTAACGCCAACTTCGTCTATGTAGCGCCAACCTCGTCTATGTAACGCCAACCTCGTTTATGTAACGCCCACCTCGTCTATGTAACGCCCACCTCGTCTATGTAACGCCCACCTCGTCTATGTAACGCCCACCTCGTCTATGTAACGCCCACCTCGTCTATGCAGCGCCAACCTCGTCTATGTAACGCCAACCTCGTCTATGTAACGCCAACCTCATCTATGTAGCGCCAACCTCACGCCCACTCGTCTGTGTAACGCCAACCTTGTCTATGTAATGCCCACCTCGTCTATGTAACGCCAACCTCGTCTGTGTAACGCCAACCTCATCTATGTAGCGCCAACCTCGTCTATGTAACGTCAACCTCGCCTGTGTAACGCCAACCTCGTCTATGTAGCGCCAACCTCGTCTATGTAACGCCAACCTCGTCTATGTAACGCCAACCTCGTCTATGTAGCGCCAACCTCGTCTATGTAACGCCAAGATGGCGTTCAAGGGTTCATTAGAGGAAGGACTTTTGTGGAAAGTTGTGTGTCGCATTCTTGTCGTAACTCTCACATAAACACGGCCTTAACAAGGATGGACAAGGGGAAGGGGAGGATAATTTTTTCAAAAGAAATGAGAAGGGGAGGTTACCTGGCTGAGGGGAGCAGGCTAGGTTGTTCGTGAAGGGGAGGAGAAGAGGTAAGTGGGGTGGGGAGGAGAAGAGAAGGGAGATTGTTTACATGAGAGGAGAAAGAGGGAAAAAACTTGGGTGAAGGGAGAAGGGTGAATTGGGCAATAGGGAATTAGGGAATAAGGAGAGAGAGAGAGAAAGGGAAGGGAGTAGATCCTGAGGGAAGTGTGTGTGTGTGGGGAGAAAGGTGATGATATCAAGTGAAACTTTTTGTGAGCAAATCAGAGGATTCTATCCATGTCTGTAGGATCACTTGCGATAGCTGGCGACGATAGGCACTTCCCTCCCTCACCTGCTGCTGTTGACGACTATGCCTGCCACAGTGAGGAGCTCCCTCCCTCACCTGCTGCTGTTGACCGACAATGCCTGCCACAGTGAGCACCTCCCTCCCTCACCTGCTGCTGTTGACCGACAATGCCTGCCACAGTGAGCACCTTCCTCCCTCACCTGCTGCTGTTGACGACAATGTCTGCCACAGTGAGCACCTCCCTCCCTCACCTGCTGCTGTTGACCGACAATGTCTGCCACAGTGAGGAGCTCCCTCCCTCACCTGCTGCTGTTGACGACAATGTCTGCCACAGTGAGCACCTCCCTCCCTCACCTGCTGCTGTTGACCGACAATGTCTGCCACAGTGAGCACCTCCCTCCCTCACCTGCTGCTGTTGACCGACAATGTCTGCCACAGTGAGCACCTCCCTCCCTCACCTGCTGCTGTTGACCGACAATGCCTGCCACAGTGAGCACCTCCCTCCCTCACCTGCTGCTGTTGACGACAATGCCTGCCACAGTGAGCACCTCCCTCCCTCACCTGCTGCTGTTGACCGAAAATGCCTGCCACAGTGAGGAGCTCCCTCCTCCCCAGCTGTAACACACACTACCAAGCGACACTTCACACACAGACTCTAACCCTCCGCTAATCTGCCTTTGGTCTTGTTCTGCAATACTACGTCATCTGACCTGACGTTGTCTGCGTGAAGTGTCACTCTTGGAATTAACAGACTGAGGGAGGAACAGAGAGAGAGAGAGAGAGAGAGCGGGGAGCGTTGCGGATGGGCTGGCTGGCTGGTAATAGACAATATGGTTGAATATGTTAGAGCCGCCGTGTTGAATCCGAATTTGTGATATAAGTCAGCGGGAGGGCGGGAAGGGAGGGAGGGAGGGAGGAGGGAGGGAGGGAGGGAGGGAGGGAAGAAGAGTGACTGAGTGTACCGAAGCCCTCCCTTCACACTGTAGCAGATCAGTTCTGTAGTCAACAACACCTTGATAAGTGAAGCAGTGGCTTCAGACTAGGTTCATTACTTGATCTTTCTAGACCATGACCAGCCTGCCCTACGGTGGTCTGGTCAGGGCTGAGCATCACCAGCCTGCCCTACGGTGGTCTGGTCAGGGCTGAGCATCACCAAGCCGTCCTACGGTGGTCTGGTCAGGGCTGAGCATCACCAGCCTGCCCTACGGTGGTCTGGTCAGGGCTGAGCATCACCAGCCTGCCCTAGGGTGGTCTGGTCAGTGCTGAGCATCACCGGCCTGCCCTACGGTCAGGGCTGAGCATCACCAGCCTGCCCTACGGTGATCTGGTCAGGGCTGAGCATCACCAGCCTGCCCTACGGTGGTCTGGTCAGGGCTGAGCATCACCGGCCTATATCATAGTGGCAACGCCAGAGCCGAGCATCTGGAGCCCTGTTTATGGTGGGCGATGATAGAATTCGAGGCAGTGGCTTCATGCTGTCCGCGTTTGCCTGTCGCCAAAGATGCTGTGAGAAACAGTGGGTGTAGGGAGAGAGGTGAGATACACAGGGTTCTTGCTAGTACTCTTGAGAGATACGTGGAGGTGAGAGAAATGTAGAGAAATGGGAATGAGAGATACGGTAATTGTGCCAGGATGAGGTTAAGAGGACTGTACATCGATGGAGGTGGGAGATACGGAGGTTGTGCGGGGATGGGCTGAAAAGGTTAAGGGGTTGCGTGAGGATGAGGTTGAGAGATGTGTAGTCTGTGTAGGAATGGGGTTAAGAGATACAGGCGTGGTGCTTGGACGAGGTTAATAGATTAGTGAGTACGAGGAGGGAATTGAAAGATATCGGGGTTTTTATAAAGACAGAGATACAGGGGTCGCTGTGGGAGCATGTGAGGGATGAGGAGATGGCTGTAGGTGGATGCAAGAGGCTACAGCCACCAGAGGATCTGTGACAGATCCGGTGTAGCAGCTCAAAGAATACCTTACACCCAGACCTTACCCCGGCGGGGGTATAGTCTGTTGTATACCCCGGGTATTTCTTGGTTACGACATTAATCACTCCTGGGTACACTTGGTCTAGCCCAAAATATACCCCCCCCCCCCAGGCCTGATTATACCCCCACATAAAAAGCAATAGAAAACGAATGTTCACAATCATCTAATTCATTTACATTTATCTCTCATATAAACAGTTACACCACACCCATTCAAACATTAACATTTTGGCCGGGCCCAAAATATATCCCCATAGGCCAGGTCATACCCCTCATAAAAATTGATATAGACAATAACACTACATTCATTGCCACATTAAAACAGTCAGAAATGTTTTGGAAGGTTGAAAGTATGGCTGGTGGTTTATGCTAAATTTAAAACTTGCTGGAAACGTCAACTATTCCAGTGATAGTCCAAATTTACTGGACACGATGATGCCGCATTCGATAAGATTAGCTGTGGTGATGATATATGCATCTGTTGCTCATGCTCCACCTAACGAGATTTCGGTCTGGTGTACATTCTATGTTGAAGTAGATTTGTTTGCCTTTTGGCAGAGTTGTCGTCTTTCATGTGCTGTAGTGCAGCCTTATCCCCAGCGATGTTGTGACTGTCCTTTGATCCTGTGAGAATGTCACAGATCAAACAAAAAGTAACAGTCACCATCCCCCATCGTGGTATTTACCCGTTTAGGTTGAGGTAGGAGAATGGTTTGGTGAAGAGAGAAGAGGTAGTGAAAGCTTTGCGGAAGATGAAAGCCGGCAAGGCTGCGGGTGTGGATGATATTGCAGTGGAACTTATTAAAAACACATCTGTTCAAAGCTGACAATTTTCTTAACGGGAAGACCCCCAATCCAGTCGCTATGTTCTCTCGTATAGTCACGGTGGGTGAGACGAAGGCTTGTGCTGACTATGCTTTTCTAACAGAGTAGGATTCTCTGGCATCCTCTGCTGGTCTCTCTGGGCCGTGGAGGAGTGTCTGTGACCATGCTGTCACCTGAATGGTCCTTGACGGGGTTGTCTTCGTCTGGGTTCGTTTGTTGATCATTTTAGCAACCTTTAAGGTTACTGGCATGACAGACGATGCTCAAGACCTTGTATGTTCTGACGTTCGTAAGTTTAACACGTCCTTTGCTAAGGGTTTCGATGGTTGTATATGGACCAGTCAGCGAGGTTCGAGCCTGGAACTCATTGCGATGAATCCATCTGGCGCATTTCATGTGGACTCTGGACCCAGCTGGAATTTCCTTGTGGTCGTCATGTCGGCGGTCGTAGCATTCCTCCTAGCGAGGCTTGTGCGGTGCCAATCTTAGAAGACCCGGTCGAGTGGACGTCCTTGGATGAGGAGTTGAGGCTGTCTATAAGGTCAGGATTCATCGAGTTTGGCTCTGCTGCGGTGGTGAGCTGGGAAGACTTCAGCTCAAGGGGAAGGTACGCAAGGACGGCCGTACATCACTTCAACTAGCGTACGTTTGGTAGAGGCATTGGCTAAGGTGTAGTACGCAAAGACACCTGGAATCTACTGGTTCTCGTCGTAAACCTTGGTCACTGATGAGTTTACAAAGATGCTGCCTTAAGTGTCCTGTTGCCTTTCACACTGACAGCTTGTCTTCGGATGATGGTACGCCGGAGTTATCCCATCATCTGTCTTGACACGGTCTGTGAAAGAGTCCTCCACTTTGTTCCCGAATCCACAGCCTCGGTCGCTGATCAGAGCGGTTATGCAGCCCAGACGACGACAGATCTCGCAGCTACAAGACCTGGGCCACTGACGGGGCGCAGTTGTGGGGTGATAGCGACAGCTTTTGACCACTTGGAAAAGTGATCAGTGACAGTAACACTATACTTGTTGACTTAGGTCGTGTCATGCAGCGGGACTGATGATGTCTGTCCTCCCATTACGCTCCAGGTCTTGGGGGGAACAGGGATAGGGTGCGAGTGCTGTAGCCTCCTTGTTGACTTATGGAGTCACAGCGAAGCCCTCAGGACATTTCTTGATGAACTCCTGGAATTGGCCTCATTGGCAGGCCTTCAGGCTGTTGGGCATGTGGGCTCTTCATTAACACCTCCTCACCAAGTAGCTAGATTCCATTTCACACAAATGGAAAGGCATGTCCGCCTGTCGAAACTAGGACCTGGCATTAATATACTCTTCAGAACCCAAATCATAAGACGTGTTGTGGGTGTTTCTAATCGGTGCTTGGTGTTCGACCTTAAAATCTGGCCATATAGGATATCACCACTCGTGTCTCCAGGTGAGTGAATGAGCAAGCACACGTTGCTTGCTCCCACCAGAGCCCTGATAACCACACCAGCATCATGACCAGAAACCTGGAATCTAGAGACTGAAAGTAGATACTGAACCACGAGATCTGAGGTACTTGAGGTGAGGGACAGGGTGTGTGTGTGACATACCTGCCACCTGGATTAAAAGAACCCCATCATCTACATATGTGAGATACGACTGATATTGAAATACTGTGTGTGCTATCAGTTTTGATGACGGGGTATGATGTGGCCTAAGGGGATATATTTTGGGCCAGGCCAAAATATAATACCCCGAGGTATAGTTAGGGCCAGGCCAAACAATATACCCTGGGGTAGAAACTGTCCGAACCCAGAATATACCTCGGGGGATAAACGAGCTTAACCCAAACTAACTCCAGGTATAGTCTGTGATGTGGGGGATGGGATTTACTTTGGAATATTACACTAGAGGTCTCGAGGAAGATGATGTGTGAGAGAGAGAGAGAGAGAGAGAGAGAGAGAGAGAAGATGATGTGAAAGAGAGAGAGAGAGAGAGAGGGGAAGATGATGTGAGAGAGAGAGAGAGAGAGAGAGAGAGAGAGAGAGAGAGAGAGAGAGAGAGAGAGAGAGAGAGAGAGAGAGAGAGACAGACAGACAGAGAAGTCACGAGATAACAAGCATTTGAAATATACAAGTGATTACGTATAACACATTGCCTAAATATATCCTGGTATATCCTGATATATTCTAGGTATATCTGGATAATCTGACAGCAGAATATTTGATGTTCGTACATGACTTCGTGTGAAGATTAGAAGCAAAGTCTCACATGGGGAAAAGGTCAGGCACCACACGAGTTTCATTCTCATCAAATTTCGTGACCAATTTACAGACAAGAACACTGCCTGGTGAGCCGTGGTGCTGGGGGTCTGTTCTCCTGAAAGGATTTCTATCTATTCTACCAGTTCTCAATTAATGCATTCCCAGTGTAATGGGGAGGAGTAAGTACATAGAATCACTGATTACGAAAAAAAAAACGTCCTCATCCTATGCCATGTGTTAGGGTGAAGCCTGGATTTTCATGATTATAAAACTGGTTCTTCTTTGCTTTATATAATAAGTCGATTGGTCTGGTGTCATTTCCACACACAGGATGCTTTTATCACATTCAATCCTCAGTCCTTCCTCAAACAACTTTGTCTGTGATATCTCTAATCATAGCCACTTCTCTCACTTCACCATTCCATCTCTTCTGTGGTTCAGTATCTCCCCATTGTACACACTGTCAAAAAAGTATCCTCCAGGATGGATACGATGAATTGCGAAATGGTTTGATAGGACTTGTGTTTTCTTGGAAGTGTTGGTCAGAATGAATGTGAGACACAACTCCTAATGATTATGGTTATATAGTTATATATTGCCATCAAAATATGAAATTAATATCGCATTTATTAAGGCAAATAACAGAAGATGTTGCAAGCAGGTGATATAATACAGTATCATGAAAGAAGACTAATGGTCATTTCTCACAATCTTCCGTTCATGATGTCATATTGTTTCGTACATAGATAGGTACGACAATTTTCATCCTATGTAACTTTCTATGAAATATCATATATCCTGCATAATCTGTCATGACATCTGTTCTATATTACCAACCCAACCTAAAAGACTTTCAACCATGATCCTTTCCACTGACTTTTACAGCCTTCTGTCTTGCCTTTCTAAACCCACATTGTTCTTCAGTAACAATGGTTTCAGTGGACTTTTTAACACGATCAAGTACCATCCTACCAAACATTTCGCCATCTATGCATTAGAGTCATTCCTCTATAGCTCTTACCCTCATATGTAATACCTCATTCCCTTGTACAGTGAAACAATAGTTGCCTTCGTCTAGTCATAAGGTATTCCAATGCTTTTTTCTGCTTCCATACAGTGTCAGTTCTGGATCCTCTGTGGTGTACGATTATCTCTGTCATTCCACCAGCCCATCTCACCACTCCATGTATGGTCCCAGTTTTTCAATTCCGTTTTCTGAGCATGTCTTCTTCCATCATCATATCTAGCAAGCTACTCTTCCATTTACCTGTTGCTTACTTAACTCCTTACCCAATATTCCCCCTGTATCAGAAAACACGTCCAATTTCACCATCATCATCACACTTCCCCTCTTCCTTTGTTGCTTAGTGTTCTCCTGCACTTGTCTAATACTCTCACTCCTGTGTTATGGAGAGAGATATCCCCACTTCGGTTCTAACGAAGGATAACAATGTCATGGGGCATTACGACAACCCAGTCTGACGCTCCATGTCTTATACCAACACTTGTGCCAACATTTCATCATCACAACATTGCAAAATTTGTTCATTAAAAGGTTCGACCATGAAATTGTATATAGTGCCACTTATCATTCTATACTCACCTTGTATGTTTGAATGAAGTTGATTGATAGTTTGCCTCTATCATTTGCATACTGTTTGATTTCCTATCTGTGTGTTTTATTGTTGTTGTATTTCTTAATATATTGTTTTATTGTTCTTGTATTTCTTAATATATTGTTTTATTGTTGATGTATTTCTCAATTTATTGTTTTAGTGCTGTTGTATTTCATAATCTATTGTTTTATTGTATTTCTTAATCTATTGTTTCATTGTTGTTGTATTTCTTGATTTATTGTTTTATTGTTGTTGTATCTCTTGATTTATTGTTTTATTGTTGTGTTTCTTAATGAATTGTTTTATTGTATGTCTTGATCTATTGTATCATTGTTGTTGTATTTCTTAGTTTATTGTTTTAATATTGTATTTCTAAATCTATTGTTTTATTGTTGTATTTCTTGATGTATTGTTTTATTGTTGTTGTATTTCTTAATGTATTGTTTTATTGTTGTTGTATTTCTTAATGTATTGTTTTATTGTTGTTGTATTTCTTTATTTATTGTTTTATTGTTGTTGTATTTCTTAATTCATTGTTGTATTGTTGTTGTATTTCTTAATCTATCATTTTATCGTTGCAGAAGTTTTTACGGATCATTTGTGTTATTTGTATTTGTATGTATTTCATGAACTGTATTTCAGTTTATTGTTTTGTCGGTCAAGATTTTAATCATAGACCATAATGTATATTGTTTATATTCTTAAAGCATGCATTTTTGTGGTCAATATGATTTTTATCTCTATCTATTTCTCTATCTATCTATCTATCTATATCTATCTATCGATCTATCTTTCTATCTGCCTATATGCCTATCTATATATGTCTATCTGTCTATCTATCTATCTATCAGCCTATCTATCGTTCTACCTATCTATTTATCTATCTACCAGCCTATCTATCTTTCTATCAATCTGTCTATCTATCTATGCAACCATCTCTGGACTGAACATCTGTCTGCATTCGCAATATACGCTTATTGGTTCCTTACAGACGTTGGACAGAAGTTGGAGGATATAATATTCACTTAAGAATTATAGAATATGACTATCTAGATGAGGTTATAATGTGCCATTATCTCTCCTTCGAACATGAAGCTTTCCGTTGTTTTCTTCCTCTTAAAGAGTCATTTCCTCTGATGTTCCTTCCCTTCTTCATCCACCTTACGTCTTTCAACCATCCACCTCTCTATTCAGTCATCCTACTGTCCTCATCCATCCATCCTTCCTTCCTTCCTTCCTTCCTTCCTCATCAACCATTGTTTATCTTCGCTCAACTTTCTTTCAACTCTTCTCTCCTCTCCAGCTTTTTATTATCGTCAGCTGTCATTTGATTTTCATTCATTTATACTACTTCATTCTTCTTTTATTATTCAAAAGTTCTTTCTTAATCAGTTTATTTTCTGTCATTCACTTATCAACACCTCTTCAACCAGCCTTCCCTATTCAATGATTTTATTTCTTTCAATAAGTCTTACTACTTACCCAACCAGTCTTCCACTCTTCGACCAGCCTTCCCTCTTCGACCAGCCTTCCCTCCTCGGCCAGCCTTCCCTTATCGACCAGCCTTTGCTCTTCGACCAGCCTTACCTCTTCAACCAGCCTTCCTTCCTCGACCAGCCTTCCACTCTTCGACCAGTCTTCCCTCTTCGACCAGTCTTTGCTCTTCGACCAACCTTACACTCTTCGACCAGCCTTCCCTTATCGACCAGCCTTCGCTTTTCGACCAGCCTTCCACTCTTCGACCAGCCTTCTCTTTTCGACGAGTCTTTGCTCTTCGACCAGCCTTACACTCTTCGACCAGCCTTACACTCTTCGACCAGCCTTTCCTCCTCGGCCAACCTTTCCTCCTCGACCAGCCTCCCTCTTCGACCAGCCTTTGCTCTACGACCAGCCTTACACTCTTCGACCAGCCTTGCTTCTTCGATCAGCCTTCCCTCTTCGACCAGTCTTTGCTCTTCGACCAGCCTTCCCTCCTCGGCCAGCCTTCCCTCCTCGGCCAATCTTCCCTCCACGACCAGCCTTCCCTCCTCGACCGCAGCCTTCCCTCCTTACCCTCCTCTATACCCCCCCAGAGCCAAGCATTTCTTCGCCCTCTACCTGACTCCCTCTACTGTTATTGCTTGGTCGACTCTCTCTCTCTCTCTCTCTCTCTCTCTCTCTCTCTCTCTCTCTCTCTCTCTCTCTCTCTCTCTCTCTCTCTCTCCACACAACCATGTTCAGGTGGTTCACTGCAGTTTCTGACAAGTATATAGAGTGACTTATGACCTCATCTGACGTCTTGTGTTACACCATAGAGTCTGGTCACCACACTTGACCGCTCTGTAGCACCATTACATAGAGTCTGGTCACCACACTTGACCTCTCTGTAGCACCATCATATAGAGTCTGGTCACCACACTTGATCGCTCTGTTGCACCATTACATAGAGTCTGGTCACCACACTTGACCGCTCTGTAGCACCATTACATAGAGTCTGGTCACCACACTTGACCGCTCTGTTGCACCATTACATAGAGTCTGGTCACCACATTTGACCGCTCTGTAGCACCATCATATAGAGTCTGGTCACCACACTTGACCGCTCTGCTGCACCATCACATAGAGTCTGGTCACCACATTTGACCGCTCTGTAGCACCATCACATAGAGTCTGGTCACCACACTTGACCGCTCTGTTGCACCATACATTGAGTCTGGTCACTACACTTGAGTGGTCTGTTGCACCAGACATTGAGTCTGGTCACTACATTTCACCTCTGTGTCGCACCATAAAGTGGATCTGGTCAACACATTCGACTGGCACGTCACGTGGGTGTTGCAGCACCTCTGTGCAATATGATATTGACATTATCCTTCACGAATGTTCACAAGAACATTTGAGGAAGGTTTCGTCATGAACGCGGGAGAGGGAGAACAGGGGGCACCATTTTCTTTATTTCTCATCTAATATTTTCGTTTTCACTAAGTCTCAATCCTTCAGGTTCTGATCTCGTCATTTCTTTCTCTTTTCTTGACTATCCTTCCCAGAAGAATCATAGAAATGAATTCTCTCTTCCATCACGTAGACTATTCACTCCTTTGATTTACTGGATACGTTTTTTGGCTATTTTTGTGGCTTGGTGGTAATCCACCCACGTCTTCCGACCATCGGCCCCACACCCGCTATCTTCAATGGTCGAACAGAAGAGACGACAGACAAGCCAAATGTATGGAGGACTTCGTTCTACTTCTGGACCAGACCTTAGCTATCCTGTTCGTGTTATCACCACTATTTGCCAGGTTACTGCAATCATTCCCAGTCGAGACTATGAGCCAGGAGTAAGACGATGAAGCTATGCTATGGCAGAAGGAGAGCCAGATACAAGCGCACTCGACTCCAGCTGCAGAGCGCAACGAATCCTGTAGATCATATGGACAGACGGGGACATCGTCTGTCTTTGAGGTCCTGGAGTCCCTGACAGGTAGAGGGTTCGTTTGACGATCTCCCAGGGCTGAGGAGGAGCTATAGCGGCTGATAACCTGAGACTTAGAGACACTGGAGTGAGATGAATGTCCCACTCGGGTATGTGGAGAAATAGTCTGAGTATGAGGTTCTCGGACAGCTCCTCCTTAGGTGAGGAGCGAGTGCAACGACACCACAGCTGTGGAGGAACTATTATGGCCACTTACTCGATGTTCCTCAGATGCTGACGGGTGGGTTACTCAAATGACATCAACACTGTGGTGAAGTGCCCCCGGACGGTGAGGTGGGAGTGTGGACGCGATGCTGCTCTTTGGTTACCTGAGACTGACTGACCTAAGTCAGTCTGTTCTTGTCTTTCTAACTTGTTACTCGGGGTCGTCTTAGTTGCTATAGGTCTTTACATGCTTGATTATCTGTTTTAGTGACCTATAGATGACTTCCTACCCATTGTGTCTCATGTACTTTGAATGACTAAAGATGTGAGAGATTTTCTGTTCACGCCATACTTTTTTTTCGTATGGTATGTGACAGCCATTAAATCTACATACTTACAGATTCACTACATACTTACAGATTCACTACATACATACAGATTCACTACATACTTACAGATTCACTACATACAGATTCAGTTAAGTGCTGGGGCGCTAACGAGGTGATTGATTAACAAAGACTAATGCTGGGCTAACTGCCCTAGCCAAGGCAATACAACCTCATCAAAACTATTCATTTGGAAGTGGGTCTTGTAACGCTGACTGGTTCGTTTATCATCCCATTACATTGGACACTCTGGACCTTTTTTTTTTTCCAGTGAGCTATTGTACGCGGGAGCTTTGTTGTGGCAACCATGCATTGATTAGCTATATGCTGTGGTGAGCTGTAAGCCCACGAAGACAACACCATACTTCTGTGTCATTTCTAGCTGTATAGTGACTTCATGAGGTACAGCACAAGTCTCTTCTTCAATGGGCATTGTGAGCTGGAAAACCCACCTACGTGGGCAAGATAGCTACGTCTCATGGTGGGTTGTGAAGTCATAAGTGTGAGCTGGTGGGTTGTGGAACCCAGGGACGAGGGTATGTAAACCTACGTGGTGTGATGGGTCTCCATGACCCACATGTGGGGGGCCATGATACCTTTGTTTCATAATGGATTGTAAGCCCTCACTTACCTGCATGATTGCTATCATATAAGTATGATGTAGAGGAATCTATATCTATATCTAGCTTGTGTTTTTGTATGTTAGCTCAGACGGCACGGGGCAATTGAAGCCGTAATCGACACCATCTCATTAACGTTCGCTATGTCTTCCGTGAGGGAGTTTACCTCACCCTGTTCTCTGTGTATCATTTTGGTCGCTGCTTTACGGAGTTATCTGCGCGTGTCCACGTCCTGAAGACTTCGCCGCCCGTCTGGCTGCTGATGGCTGTAGCTTGTGTGAGGACAACGACCAGATGAGGATAGGTCGTTAGAGGTTTTCGCCATGACCACCTCGTACAGCGAAGACGTAGAACTCTTTCTTCTTTATCCTTCTGTCTTCGTATGAATCTACCAATTTGTAGTCATGTCTAGAGACAATTAAAGTTGGGTTACTCACTTTTCTCATATTCTTGTTTTCTGTTTCTCTTTCATCATTTTTCATAAACATATGATTTACCATTTGTTTGACATTGTGTCGATCATAGCATTACTCTTGCCTGTGTGTGTGTGTGTGTGTGTGTGTGTGTGTGTGTGTCTTAGCCTCAGCCAGGTTTCCAATTTATCGACCAGTCCATAAGGGTAGACTGTGAACCGAATACCACGACCAGGATTCGAACCAATGCACACTCTACCCTTTGCGGCCATGTGTGTGTGTGTGTGTGTGTGTGTGTGTGTGTGTATGTGTGTGTGTGTGTGTGTGTGTGTGTGTGTGTGTGTGTGTGTGTGTTAGCCTCAGTCAGGTTCCCAATTATATCGACCAGTCCTTGAGGGGAGACTGTGAACCGACTACCGCGACCAGGATTCGAACCAATGCACACTCGACCCTTTGCTACCCTTGATTGCATAATTGTCAAGCCACACTATC
>NC_092264.1:12153393-12185893 GCF_036320965.1 Panulirus ornatus
CCACCGTATTAATCACAGTAGCAACAAGAGCCTTACATCTTATCAGCTCTCTTGTTCTCACTTCCCTTCCACCAACCTTGTCACTCCACTGTGATAATGTTTTCCCGTCTCTCAGATTCTCCACTCCTTATTTTGGCCACTGCTCGCGCGCGACCTATCTCCGTGTGTCGCAACCCTATGATCTGGACTCAAGGCGCGCGTCTACCTATCGCTTCCTATGTCTTCTACTTAAGGACCAGCCACACGAAGACTGACCGTTGTGACGCCGCATTCCTCTCCTTGTAATGTCAAGCATCAAAATATCCTTTTACGTCGTTTGTCTTTTCATCTTCCTATAACCTTTTCACCTTTAAGAGTCCAAACTGAATATACCTGAAGACCTCAAGTGGAGCCTTCCGGCATATCTCATCCCATTACAATCTTCTTCACTTTACAGAGAAGCCTCGCTGGAGCTTTGGTTTTGCCCGGACCAAGTTGACTACTGTATAAGGGAGAGAATGAGGAAAGAAAGGTATCCGAAGGTTAAACATAGGCCAGGGGAACATCTAGGTAATGAAGTATAAATGGAATCTAATCAGAATTCAACTGAAGAGCGTCCATACAAAGAGTTGATACTCAGGTTTTCATCGATAGCAGAATATAGTTTCCTTAGACCCATTTTATCTTCGTCTGTTATCAGTTTGGCCAGGAGGAAGAGGACCCTACTTTATCTTCTGTAGCAACACAAGCGCCTGACTTGCGCCCTGATGATTTAGTGTTCCAAAACAAGGAAAACAAGTTACGGAATGTCATACAGTGTTGTCTCAGCGTTCGCTGAGAACAGAACCTGATTGGCTAGTTTACGTGGCTCCTTCTCTAGCTTGGTGAGGCAGCGCACGCTACCCAGGAGCCTCGAAGTGCGTGGCTAACTATGGCTGGGTGTCGTCGTCTGCAGCAACAACAGCAGCTGCTGCCTCAGATGGCTTGAGAGGACTCTTCCCGCAGCCATTCATTCTTATGCTTGTTGTGCTCCAGAGATGCTGAGCTCTTCCCATACAAGTTAAGGACACAGAAGCTTGGATTGGCATGGTAATCATTTGGAGAGACTTCAGATATCACTGTAAATCAGTTAAGATAAAGATTCGGTAAGTGATGAAAAAAAGGCAATAAACGTAAATTGGGCAGCAATTTATCGTATCAAGAATTTATATCAGGGTTTAGAAAAGGAAATCATCAAAATGAACACATTTCTTGCAGACATCCAAAAAATTTTCCCTAGGGAGGGTCGTTTGTTCCCACCATTTAAACCTTCATTAACCACTGTAGACGAAGCAAACAGCACGGCGCCACCATTACCACAGCGAGGAATGTTGACACGTTCCCATTTCTCAGGTAAAGCCATATGTCACACAACCACCAGCTGGCCTCCGTACGTGGCTCTGTACAATACTCTGTGTCAACACATTACAATGTTCCCCTGGATAGTATGACAGTGGCTCTGTGCTATCGTGTCTCCCTCTTGTACCAACCACACGTTCAGTCAAAGCTTCGGCCTTCCATATGTGAACCCACTTACATTTGTAGTTGACTGTTAATCAAGGTACGAGACTATAGCAGATGAGGTCTAGATGTGTCTGCTTCGCTTTTTTGGAGGGAAGGATTCTCCTATGGAGCTACCCTTCCAAGCCACCACCTGGGAACATCCCTGTAGGACACAACACAACTTTGGCTACGGAAGGAAAAAATATCTCAGAAGTAAAAGTATCATTTTTGTCGACTCCTTCTGGTCTCTCTTCCAAAAGCCTTTTCACATGCCTCTTCTTTTTCGGCTAAGTTAAGGGAAAAATATAAAACTGCGAACAAATCAAATTTAAGAATCAACTAAAGTAAACGTGAATTTTAGATACCCATCTAATCGTCATAACACTTTTAATCGTATTTCTAATCAGGCTCTCGTATCTTCGAAGTTGCTCTTCTCATAGCACCATCATGACATGCATCTTTCTACTTAATATTCTTCCTACGATTTAGACAGTTGCACCATAGAATGAAGACTGGGAGACTTGTGTGTCGACCATTAAAAAAGCACTGCTGGAATAATGACCGTCGTATTCGTCTCAAGCCGTTCATTAAATCCGATATCCTAACATGAATCCGGATTGTCCCATCAACAGGATCTATTTACATCGTATATTTGGCGAATGGCGCGGATCTGGGCGGGAAATACGGATTACGTCACTGCGGAGCAGATCCCATAGTGGTTAAAGTCATGCTGTTGAGACGGTATCTTGACAGCCATGAATGACGAGGACAGTAGGTCGTGTAGGAGCCAGACTGGATTCAGTCATCTTCAAGACAGTATTGAGAGATCGCTGACACCAGCCACAGACGTAGAACAGCCAGTTAAAGTGCGGCATCTGCCACCCTCGGAGGCAGATTTCGATCCTGGATTTGGAGGAGTAGCATGGGGAGGAGGTACCTGCGTTGACAGCTCTGGAGGGGTTCAGTACATGGGGACATGCGGGTCGTGATAGTAGGGGAAACTGGCCTCAGGGTCTGATACCGTGGACAGTGTGAATGGTCGAGGGACATTGGTGTCTGCTGTGTGTACTGGTAGCTCCTGTGTCTCATAGACCGACCGCCTCACTGTTGACTGTTGTCTTTTCAGCTGTGTGTAAATTGTATTTGGTCCACAACAGATGTGTTATTTGACTGGGTGTTGGTGCATCTGGTGCATCATCGATTCCACTTATTCGTAAAGATGCTGTACTTATCTCGACGTACTTTTAATACACCAACATAGTCAGTTATTGATAAAGGACTTGCTTATTCGTGAAGATGCTGTACTTATCTCGACGTAGTTTTAATACACCAACATGGTCCGTTAGTGATAAAGGTCTTGTACCAGGTCTTGTGCACATGGGAGAAGGTTGTGAAATCAGACATTATCAGTTCATGACGGTTATGACAGCATCTTTTACAAAGAAGTGACCACTGTTGACACTGACATTGTTACAGTGGCTTAGTAACTTGGATGTTGGTATCACCTTTCCCCTTCTTGTCTTGACTGTAGTGGGGGCACCTTTCACGGACCATAACTTGGTGCCATTCACTCACCTTCTCTACCACTTCTTATGTCTCCTTACTTGATGTGAACAAAGCTGATATGCTTACCCCTCTATTTTTCCTCTGAGTCATATATAGGTATTGAACATCATATCCTTAGATTGAAGTGTAGCTCTTATATTAATCGGTAAACAGCTTCGTTATCCCATACAATTCTGTCGTTGTGCTCTGGTGATGGGTATGAGTACTTGTGTTCCTTTCACACCTACATTCATACTGTTTTGATAATATTCATAATGTAGCCTTTGCTTTCTGTATTTTATCTTCACTACTTTGTAATCGTAGAGTTGAGCTTCACTATCCATGTATCAGATTAATTCGGACGCTTTCGTATGTCACTTCGTAAATCGTTGCAACTCTCAAAATATCTTACTGCTGCCATTACCATTGGATCATCTGCAAACATATTCAGGTATCCATCTTCATCATCTGACAAGTCCTTTATATAGTTTAAAAGCAATGGTCCTGTGGCCTATCCTTGCGGTACGCTGTTGAGAACCCCAGACCCACACAGAAAACGCGTCCACTATTCCATCTCACGAAGATTTATCTTCTGCCCACCGAAAGGCATTTCTCTGCCAACCTCCTGTATGGGACTCTTAAAGGCCAACTGGTAATCAAAGAACATATGAATCTATCCGTCCATCTCTGTCTAGCCGTAGCGACTGACGTGACATAGGCGAAACATTCCCTCAATCAGAGGCCATCTCGGATGAAAGGAATAAGGTGAGAGAAAAGGATGGAAAATATCAGTCAGAGCTCTGCAGGTGTCTGTAGACCTGACTGTCGAAAGAAAAGACGCAAGGAGAAGGAGAAATCCACTGCTAAACTCTTCGTGAGAAGAAGGAGGCATTATAACGGTTCATCCTCGAGTAGCTGCTCTCCACACAGAAAGTGTTGGAAGCAGCTGCCAGATTCGTGTCTTGGGTCCATCTGGAGCTTGGAGAATACTTGGAAGGATACCCCCAACGAGCAGGATATAAGAAATGACACAGGTTCAGTGGGAGGAGAAGGAGCGCGTTGGGTAAGAAGTGGTGTCTTCTTCTAAAGTTGATGAAGAGGAAATTAAATTAACAAGAAAAAAAAGCGGATTTGCCACTTGGAGATTTCCAGTTTGATCAGATCGGAAAAGACGAGGGATTGAATTGCAGAAATTACTGGAAATGTTTTTCCTTCAGAACCAGGAAGATTTGACGGAAGATATCAAGTCATCACATATTTTTCTCTATTCCTATGAAGATCGTGGCTGAGAAGAACAGCTTTGTAGTGATATTGACAAGGAACTGGAAAGTGGAAAGGGTTTCAGGAGAAGGGACAAGATTTTCACGGCGCAGCGCGCTCAGTCCCTGACGGAACGGGCATCGAACCAGGAGCAATCAGACCATGATTAGCAAAAACATGAACTGTCCCAATCAACGAGTCAACACCCGTCCCATGGAGAGATGGTGAAGACACTCGTGCAAGGCTGACCGATAAGCTCTCTCTCTCTCTCTCTCTCTCTCTCTCTCTCTCCCTCTCTCTCTCTCTCTCTCTCTCTCTCTCTCTCTCTCTCTCAGTGCCATACTGACGCTTCGAAATATGGGGAATAGAGGGTGGGTGTAACCAGTTAGAAGACACGGAAATAAAATTGATGTTCGGAGGAACCTAAGGGGACAGAAGTGGTGGAGAGAGAGAGAGAGAGAGAGAGAGAGAGAGAGAGAGAGAGAGAGAGAGAGAGAGAGAGGGAGAGAACGTTCGATGGTGTAGATAGCGGTGTAATAATGTTGGAACAAAGGGCTTGACGGTCGAGAGCTAGAGCAGGGTGTTTGATCATGTATTCCAGTTCGAGTAGAAGGAAAAACGGTAAGGACTTCGACTCTTCTTAGATCATCCTATCCTTTCAGTAATACATTGAGATCCCCTGCATGAGAAGATCTCACTGAGCGCCTCGATGTGAAGCGAACACAGCATCGTCACAAGAAGCCAGTAAGTCGAAGAGCTGGAGGAAACGTGTGGAAAATATACGAAATTGGAAAGAAACGTCATGGAGAGATTTTGATCCGGGTTAGCATCAAAGCTCGGAAACTCAAGATCCACAAGGCGAGAGCAATTGGAGTTTTTGTACACCAACAGCACCAAGGTCGACCTCTCGGAGCAGACGCCACGGTGAAGATTAGAGTTTGGTATCTGCCAGTGTACAAGGGGGAAGCCACCTTGGACAACTGGATCTCAGAGAAGACTAAGCTCATGGGAGGCAGCGGAGAGATAAGTGTTTTACAGAGGAAAAGTTCGACGTCGACTGTTGGAGGAAGGAACAGAAGAAGAGACACGTTTAAGAGCTGCGTCCCGAAGAGCGGAGAGCGTTCCAGCCGCTTGGTGTCTTTTCTTGCTGGAAATCACACACTCGCTCTTTGCTAATAGTCATTTCACAAATGTTCATGGAGCACATTCATCAGAGACGCTGGCCAGTGTCTTCGTGTGATGTTTCCAGCCACCGGAGTCTTATGGTTGAAGACAGACAAGACCTTGCGGTCTCGTCCACTAACCATTGGCACTACACTCTCTTCCATCAAACGAGTCCGCAACAGCAGTTCCAGCAGCTCTTTACGTGTTTCTGTACGACCGTTACCCACCTGTGGAATGATCACGTCAGGACTATATAGTTTATATGGACCAAGGCCGCTCAATAGCCCATCAATCACCTTTCCAACAGGTTCAGTGTTCCTCTGAAGTCTTCCTCGACCATCGGTAAGGTGTTGGGGCAATAATGTCCTCCTCTGAGAATACACTTCTAGACGGCATGAGCAACTGAGGCGCTAATCAAAGCCATCCCATTAACGCTATATATATATATATATATATATATATATATATATATATATATATATATATATATATATATATTATCTTATTTCATTTATTCTATTTTGCTTTGTCGCTGTCTCCCGCGTTAGCGAGGTAGCGCAAGGAAACAGACGAAAGAATGGCCCAACCCAACCACATACACATGTATATACATAAACGTCAACACACGCAAATATACATACCTATACATCTCAACGCATACATATATATATACACACACAGACATATACATATATACACCTGTACATAATTCATACTGTCTGCCTTTATTTGTTCCCATCGCCACCTCGCCACACATGAAATAACAAACCCCTCTCCCCTCATGTGTGCGAAGTAGCGCTAGGAAAAGACAACAAAGGCCCCATTCGTTCACACTCAGTCTCTAGCTGTCATGTAATAATGCACCGAAACCACAGTTCCCTTTCCACAACCAGGCCCCACACAACTTTCCATGGTTTACCCCAGACGCTTCACATGCCCTGGTTCAATTCATTGACAGCACGTCGACCCCGGTATACCATATCGTTCCAATTCACTCTATTCCTTGCTCGCCTTTCACCCTCCCGCATGTTCAGGCCCCGATCACTCAAAATCTTTTTCACTTCATCTTTCCACCTCCAATTTGATCACCCACTTCTCCTCGTTCCCTCCACCTCTGACACATATATACTCTTGGTCAATCTTTCCTCACTCATTCTCTCCATGTGACCAAACCATTTCGAAACACCCTCTTCTGCTCTCTCAACCACACTCTTTTTATTACCACACATCTCTCTTACCCTTACATTACTTACTCGATCAATCCACCTCACACCACATACTGTTCTCAAACATCTCATTTCCAGCACATCCACCCTCCTGCGCACAACTCTATCCATAGCCCATGCCTCGCAACCATACAACATTGTTTGAACCACTATTCCTTCAAACATACCCATTTTTGCTTTCCGAGATAATGTTCTCGACTTCCACACATTCTTCAAGGCTCCCAGAATTTTCGCCCCCTCCCCCACCCTATGATTCACTTCCGCTTCCATGGTTCCATCCGCTGCCAAATCCACTCCCAGATATCTAAAACGCTTCACTTCCTCCAGTTTCTCTCCATTCAAACTTACCTCCCAATTGACTTGACCCTCAACCTTACTGTACCTAATAACCTTGCTCTTATTCACATTTACTCTCAACTTTCTTCTTTCACATACTTTACCAAACTCAGTCACCAGCTTCTGCAGTTTCTCACATGAATCAGCCACCAGTGCTGTATCATCAGCGAACAACAACTGACTCACTTCCCAAGCTCTCTCTTCCACAACAGACTTCATACTTGCCCCTCTTTCCAAAACTCTTGCATTCACCTCCCTAACAACCCTATCCATAAACAAATCAAACAACCATGGAGACATCACACACCCCTGCCGCAAACCTACATTCACTGAGAACCAATCACTTTCCTCTCTTCTTACACGTACATATGCCTTACATCCTCGATAAAAACTTTTCACTGCTTCTAACAACTTGCCTCCCACACCATATATTCTTAATACCTTCCACAGAGCATCTCTATCAACTCTATCATATGGCTTCTCCAGATCCATAAATGCTACATGCAAATCCATTTGTTTTTCTAAGTATTTCTCACATACATTCTTCAAAGGAAACACCTGATCCACTTCATAAACCACACTGCTCTTCCCCAATCTGATGCACTGTACATGCCTTTACCCTCTTAATCAATACCCTCCTATCTAAATTTCCAGGAATACTCAATAAACTTATACTTCTGTAATTTGAACACTCACCTTTATCCCCTTTGCCATTGTACAATGGCACTATACATGCATTCCGCCAATCCTCAGGCACTTCACTGTGAATCATGCATATACTGAATATCCTTACCAGTCAACAATACAGTCACCTCACTTTTTAATGAATTCCACTGCAGTACCATCTAGATCCGCCGCCTTGCCGGCTTTTATCTTCCGTAAAGCTTCCACTACCTCTTCTCTGTTTACCAAACCATTGTCCCTGACCCTTTCACTTCTCACACCACTCCGACCAAAACACCCTATATATATATATATATATATATATATATATATATATATATATATATATATATTTGAAAGGATCACATTTTCCGCGTGATCAAGATATTCCTATAAGTCCACGGAGAAAATGAAACACGATAAGTTCCCAAGTGCACTTTCGTGTACTAATCACATCATCAGGGGACACATAAGAGAGAAATATAAGTCAGTTGATATATATCGAAGAGACGAAGCTAGGACGCCATTTGGTAAATGGCGTCCTAGCTTTCTCTCTTCGATGTTTATCAGCTGATTTATATTTCTCTCTTGTGTCTCCCCTGATGATGGGATTATTACACGAAAGTGCACTTGGGAACTTTTCGTGTTTAATTTTCCCCGTGGACTCATAGAATATCTTGATCACGCGCAAAATTGTGATCCTTTCCAATATATATATATATATATATATATATATATATATATATATATATATATATATATATATAAACTTTCTAAAAGGGTAAACAGAAGAAGGAGTCACGCTGGAAGTGCTCATCCTTCTCGAAGGCTCAGATTTGGGTGTCTAAATGTGTGTGGATGTAACCAAGATGAGGAAAAAGGAGAGATAGGTAGTATGTTTGAGGAAAGGAACCTGGACGTTTTGGCTCTAAGTGAAACGAAGCTCAAGGGTAAAGGGGAAGAGTGTTTTGGGAATGTCTTGGGAGCAAAGTTAGGGGTTAGTGAGAGGACAAGAGCAAGGGAAGGAGTAGCACTACTCCTGAAACAGGAGTGGTGGAAGTATGTGATAGAGTGTAAGAAAGTAAACTCTAGATTGATATGGGTAAAACTGAAAGTTGATGGAGAGAGATGGGTGATTATTGGTGCATATGCACCTGGGCATGAGAAGAAACATCATTAGAGGCAAGTGTTCTGGGAGCAGCTGAATGAGTGTGTTAGTGGTTTTGATGCACGAGACCGGGTTACAGTGATAGGTGATTTGAATGCAAAGGTGAGTAATGTGGCAGTTGAGGGAATAATTGGTATGCATGGGGTGTTCAGTGTTGTAAATGGAACTGGTGGAGAGCTTGTAGATTTATGTGCTGAAAAAGGACGTGATTGGGAATACCTGGTTTAAAAAGAGAGATATACATAAGTATACGTATGTAAGTAGGAGAGTTCACCAGAGAGCGTTATTGAATTATGTGTTAATTGATAGGCGCGCGAAAGAGACTTTTGGATGTTAATGTGCTGAGAGGTGCAACTTGAGGGATGTCTATTCATTATCTTGTGGAGGTGAAGGTGAAGATTTGTAGAGGTTTTCAGAAAAGAAGAGAGAATGTTAGGGTTAGGAGAATGGTGAGAGTAAGTGAGCTTAAGAAGGAGACTTGTGTGAGGAAGTACCAGGAGAGTCTGAGTACAGAATGGAAAAAGGTGAGAACAAAGGAGGTAAGGGGAGTGGGGGAGGAATAGGAGTTATTCAGGGAAGCAGTGATGGCTTGCGCAAAAGATGCTTGTGGCATGAGAAGCGTGGGAGGTGTGAAGATTAGAAAGGGTAGTGAGTGGTGGGATGAAGAAGTAAGATTATTAGTGAAAGAGAAGAGAGAGGCATTTGGACGATTTTTGCAGGGGAATAATGCAAATGAGTGGGAGATGTATAAAAGAAAGAGGCAGGAGGTCAAGAGAAAGGTGCAAGAGGTGAAAAAGAGGGCAAATGAGATATGGGGTGAGAGAGTATCATTAAATTCTAGGGAGAGTAAAAAGATGTTTTGGAAGGGGGTAAATAAAGTACGTAAGACAAGAGAACAAATGGGAACTTCAGTGAAAGGGGCTAATGGGGAGGTAATAACAAGTAGTGGTGATGTGAGGAGGTGGAGTGAGTATTTTGAAGGTTTGTTGAATGTGTTTGATAATAGAGTGGCAGATATAGGGTGTTTTGGTCGAGGTTTTGTGCAAAGTGAGAGGGTTAGAAAAAATGATTTGGTAAAGAGAGATGAGGTAGTAAAAGCATTGCGGAAGATGAAAGCCGGCAAGGCAGCGGGTTTGGATGGTACTGCAGTGGAATTTATTAAAAAAGGGGGTGACTGTATTGTTGACTGGATGGTAAGATTATTTAATGTATGTATGACTCATGGTGAGGTGCCTGGGGATTGGCGGATTGCTTGCATAGTGCCATTGTACAAAGGCAAAGGGGATAAGAGTGAGTGCTCAAATTACAGAGGTATAAGTTTGTTGAGTATTTCTGGGAAATTATATGGGAGGGTATTGGTTGAGAGGGTGAAGGCATGTACAGAGCATCAGATTGGGGAAGAGCAGTGTGGTTTCAGACGTGGTAGAGGATGTGTGGATCAGGTGTTTGCTTTGAAGAATATATGTGAGAAATACTTAGAAAAGCAAATGGATTTGTATGTAGCATTTATGAATCTGGAGAAGGCATATGATAGAGTTGATAGAGATGCTCTTTGGAAGGTATTAAGAATATATGGTGTTGGAGGCAAGTTGTTAGAAGCAGTGAAAAGTTTTTATCGAGGATGTAAGGCATGTGTACGTGTAGGAAGAGAGGAAAGTGATTGGTTCTCAGTGAATGTAGGTTTGCGGCAGGGGTGTGTGATGTCTCCATGGTTGTTTTATTTGTTTATGGATGGGGTTGTTAGGGAGGTGAATGCAAGAGTTTTGGAAAGAGGGGCAAGTATGCAGTCTGTTGTGGATGAGAGAGCTTGGGAAGTGAGTCAGTTGTTGTTCGCTGATGATACAGCACTGGTGGCTGATTTATGTTAGAAACTGCAGAAGCTGGGGACTGAGTTTGGTAAAGTGTGTGAAAGAAGAAAGTTAAGAGTAAATGTGAATAAGAGCAAAGTTATTAGGTATAGTAGGGTTGAGGGTCAGGTCAATTGGGAGGTAATTTTGAATGGAGAAAAACTGGAGAAAGTAAAGTGTTTAAGATATCTGGGAGTGGATTTGGCAGCGGATGGAACCATGGAAGCGGAAGTAAATCATAGGGTGGGGGAGGGAGCGAAAATTCTGGGAGCCTTGAAGAATGTGTGGAAGTCGAGAACATTATCTCGGAAAGCAAAAATGGGTATGTTTGAAGGAATAGTGGTTCCAACAATGTTGTATGGTTGCGAGGCGTGGGCTATGGATAGAGTTGTGCGCAGGAGGGTGAATGTGCTGGAAATGAGATGTTTGATGACAATATGTGGTGTGAAGTGGTTTGATCGAGTAAGTAATAATAGGGTAAGAGAGATGTGTGGTAACAAAAAGAGTGTGGTTGAGAGAGCAGAAGAGTGTGTTTTGAAAAGGTTTGGTCACATGGAGAGAATGGATGAGGAAAGATTGATCAAGAAGATATATGTGTCAGAGGTGGAGGGAAGAGGAGAAGTGGAAGACCAAATTGGAGGTGGAAAGATGGAGTGAAAAAGAATTTTGAGTGATCGGGGCCTGAACATGCAGGAGGGTGAAAGGTGTGCAAGGAATAGAGTGAATTGGAACTATGTGGTATACCGGGGTCGACGTGCTGTCAATGGATTGAACCAGGGCATGTGAAGCGTCTGGGTTAAGCCATGGAAAGTTGTGTGGGGCCTGGATGTGGAAAGGGAGCTGTGGTTTCGGTGCATTATTACATGACAGCTAGAGACTGAGTGTGAACGAATGGGGCCTTTGTTGTCTTTCCTAGCGCTATCTCGCACACATAAGGGGGGACGGGGTTGTTATTCCATGTGTGGCGAGGTGGCGATGGGAATGAATAAAGGCAGACAGCATGAATTATATACATGTGTATATATGTATATGTCTGTGTGTGTATATATATGTATACGTTGAGATGTATAGGGATGTATATTTGCGTGCGTTGACGTGTATGTATATGCATGTGTATGTGGGTGGGTTGGGCCATTCTTTCGTCTGTTTCCTTGCGCTACCTCACGAACACGGGAGACAGCGACAAAGCAAAATAAATTTAAATATATAAATAAATAAATGAATAAATGAATATATATATATATATATATATATATATATATATATATATATATATATATATAGATTTATATATATATATAAATGTGAATAAGAGCAAGGTTATTAGGTACAGTAGGGTTGAGGGTCAAGACAATTGGGAGGTAAGTTTGAATGGAGAAAAGCTGGAGGAAGTGAAGTGTTTTAGATATATGGGAGTGGATCTGGCAGCGGATGGAACCATGGAAGCGGAAGTGAATCATAGGGTGGGGGAGGGGGCGAAAATTCTGGGAGCCTTGAGGAATGTTTGGAAGTCGAGAACATTATCTCGGAAAGCAAAGATGGGTATGTTTGAAGGAATAGTGGTTCCAACAATGTTGTATGGTTGCGAGGCGTGTGCTATGGATAGTGTTGTGCGCAGGAGGGTGGATGTGCTGGAAATGAGATGTTTGATGACAATATGTGGTGTGAGGGTTTGATCGAGTAAGTAATGTAAGGGTGAGAGAGATGTGTGGAAATAAGAAGAGTGTGGTTGAGAGAGCAGAAGAGGGTGTTTTGAAATGGTTTGATCACATGGAGAGAATGAGTGGGGAAAGATTGACCAAGAGGATATATGTGTCAGAGGTGGAGGGAACGAGGAGGAGTGGGAGACCAAATTGGAGGTGGAAAGATGGAGTGAAAAAGATTTTGAGTGATCGGGGCCTGAACATGCAGGAGGGTGAAAGGCGTGCAAGGAATAGAGTGAATTGGAACGATGTGATAAACCGGGGTCGACGTGCTGTCAATGGATTGAACCAGGGCATGTGAAGCGTCTGGGGTAAACCATGCAAAGTTTGTGGGGCCTGGATGTGGAAAGGGAGCTGTGGTTTCGGTGCATTATTACATGACAGCTAGAGACTGAGTGTGAACGAATGGGGCCTTTGGTGTTTTTCCTAGCGCTATCTCGCACACATGAGGGGGGAGGGGGTTGTTATTCCATGTTTGGCGAGGTGGCGATGGGAACAAATAAAGGCAGACAGTGTGAATTATGTACGTGTGTATTTATGTATATTTCTGTGTGTGTAATATATATGTGTACATTGAGATGTATAGGTATGTATATTGTGCGTGTGTGGACATGTATGTATATACATGTGTATGTGGGCGGGTTGGGCCATTCTTTCGTTTGTTTCCTTGCGCTACCTCCCTAACGCTGGAGACAGCGATAAAGCAAAATTAATAGAATAAATAAATAAATATATATATATATATATATATATATATATATATATATATATATATATATATATATGTATTAACTCTTTTTATGTATATCTATTTTATTAAGATGAATTTCGAAAACAGAACATTTGAATCTGTATTAAAAGCGCTGAATAGCCTTCGAAGCTCCAGTGCTTGGGTTATAAGCCAAAATTCTATAATTCAATCCAATCCAAGTCTTTGGTCATCTCTATAACCTCCATATCTGCCTTCGGGAATCGTCTTGAGGACTTTGCACCATATCAGCACAGACCAGCCTAGAGTCGGACCCTCATGGATTCGAATCCTGTGCGTGGCAGTCGGTTTACACCCAACCCAGGTGTTCATCCTCCCCTCAGACTGGTCGAGAATTGGATACCGGCCTCGGCTAGTGTGTGTGTGTGTGTCTGTGTGTGTGTGTGTGTGTATGTGTGTGTATGTGAGTGTGTGTGTTTCCTACTCCAGGAGTCCCTTCTATATTCATGAGACCCTTGCATGTCCACGGGCCGAGGTCATAAAGTGTCATGAGGTTGTGGTCCTGTGTGTGTGCAGGAGGTGCAGGACACTTGAGTGATAAGTGAACAGTGTCTTGTTTATGGTAATTGTATCGTGGGCATGAAGACTATTGTGATAGGTTGAAACGGTGTTTGTAGGATTGTCGTAATGAGTGATGTCCAGAGCGTTGACGGGGGAAAGTGTGACTCGTGTATGTTTGGGGAGTGTGGTTTTTGATTTGTGTATGTCCGATGCGCTGGAGTTTAAAAAGTGAATTGCAAGGTTAGGTTCTTTAGTGATTCATGGGTTATTTCAGTGTTTTGTGTGTGTTAGTTATGTCACGGTTGCATTTGCTGGGAGTGAGGAGAGAGAGAGAGAGAGAGAGAGAGAGAGAGAGAGAGAGAGAGAGAGAGAGAGAGAGAGAGAGAGGTGGGGGTATGAGAACAGAGGTTGCTGAAACGTGAAATAGAGGCCAGGGGTAACTATTCCTATTTCTACAAGAGGATTGGTTGTAAGTTATGGAGTGGTTTGGATGGAAGGGGTGTAGCTCCGTAGCACAATATTGAATGCCAAGCATGTTGAGATTGGATTGCAATAGAGTGGGAATCGTTGTTATATTGTGTAGAAGTTAGGTGTTTGTAATCGTTCGGTTGCCAATGATTGGTCTGGCTGCACTGTTTAGTGTGGCTTACAGTTTTCAATAGTTGCTTTTGAGAGGGAGGAAGACCATGCAGGTGAGACGTAGTTCAGAGTAGAACAGATAAATTGTTTATCGATGTTGTTAAGGGATATATGAATGTATTTTTTCATGCTTGATTGCCATTTATCGCACTAGCGAAGTAGCGCAGGAACAGACAAAGAAAGACCACATCTGCTTGCATACATTCTCTAACTGTCATGTGTAATGCGCCGAAAACGCTCCTCTCTATCCACAACCAGGCTCCGTAAACCTTTCCATGGTTGACCCCAAACGCTTCACATGCCCTGGTTCAATACATATATACATATGCATAAATATATATATATTCACGAAGCAGATATGTGATGATCACAGATGAACTTGTAGATCACGAGGGGAAATCAAAGTAGGAAAATTTGCTTAAGCGCTTTCGTGTATTTCAACACATCTTCAGAAGCAAACAGTAACAAACCACAGATGGAAGAAAATATACGAAGACACCAGACGATGTTAACAGGATCACATCGTATGTAGCGTCTTCCTTAGTTATCCTTGAGAATAGGGAAGAAGAAATAATGTCGATATATTCCCTGTGTGTAATAGAGGGCGATTACAAGGGGCGGAAACGGGGATCCGAAATCCTTCCCTTCTTTTAAGTTTCTAAATGATGGAACACATGGGGCTAAGCGAGGAGTGCTTAACCTCCTCGAAGGCTCGCACCTGGTTATCTGAATGTGTCAAGAAAGAAAGGAGAGATAGTTGGTATGTCTGAGGAAAGGGACTAGGATGTTATAAATCTATTAAAAAGAAAATTCAAGTTTGAGGATGAAGAATGGGTTAGGAATGACTTAGAGATAATGTCACGTGTTAGTGTAAGGCCGAGAGCTAAGGAAAGGGTAGCACTTCTGCTAAAGTAGGAGTTGTGGGAATGTGTGAAAAGTATAAGGAAGTGAATTATACATTGATGTAGGTAGAAATGAAAGTGGATTACGAGAGATGAGTGATTATCAAAGTTCAGTGCTTCAGTGCACATGGCCACAAGAAAGCTGATGATTAGAGGCGAGTGCTTTGAAAGCAGCTGAGTGATTGTGTCTGCAGTTTCGTTGTGAGAGCTCAGTGATTCGTAATGAGTGATTTGAATGCGAAAATGGGTAATGTGGCAGTTAAGGGTATCATTGAGGGACATGGGTTATTCAGTAATGTAAATGAAAGTGGTGAACAGCTTGTGGAGTTGTGTGTTGAAAGAGGACTGATGACTTGGAATACCTGGTTTGAAAAGAAGGACGTGACATAAACATCCGTGGATGAACAAGAAAGACCGTAAGCGGGCATTATTGTATTACGCCCCAACTGATAGGCGTGCAAAAGAGAGACTCTTGGATGTGAGTGTGCTGAGAGCGGCAGCTGGTGGGATGTCTGATAAATTCTTGTTGGTAGCGAGGGTGAAGATTCACATAGGTTTTCGACAAGAAAAGAAAAAGACATGGTTGAGAAGAGGGTGGTGAAAGCAAGTGAGCTTGAGAAAAAGACTTGTGTGAAGACATGCAAAGAGAGTATGAGTGCACAATGGTAAAAGGTGAGAGTAACGAAGCTTGGGAATCGTTGAGGAATGGGAGGTATAAAGAGAAGCAGTTCTGGCCTGTGCATATCTTGTAGTGTTGTAGTTGGAGAAGGAAATGGAAGATATATTTTCGAGAAGGTTCCCCATTTCCATGGAAATGGTGTAGGCAGCTGGGGGTCAACTTCGTTGGGTCAGCTGGGGGAGGTGGGGGTTTCTTTGACTATTTACACCTGGTGGGGTCGTGTGAATCTGCAGTGTGTGGTCATCTCTATGACATAACTGAGAATGATACTCGTCTTATCTTGTCCTGTACTTTTAAAGTTTATGAAGGAAGTATATCTTTCTTATGCATATAGCTTCAGTTATCTGTAGCCCTGTAGGTTCATGACATGTTCAGTATTTTCAGTCATTTCAGTGTGATGTCGGTGCATGAGGCTTACGCTACGTTGTTGATACACGTGTATTTTTCAGGTCTATGTTTTGAAGGTGAGCCGTCAGGCATCAGCTGATAGAGGTTATTGTCACACCGATACAGTTCCTGTTATTCTGGCACTTTACAACTTTCAGTGGAGTAGGGGTACTTGTAAATAACAAAGTTAAATTGCAGTGAGTTAGTGTTTCGTGTCAGACTTTTTTGATGCAGTTGCTGGCTTGATTAATTTGTGTTTTTTCTTTCTTTTTTGTAGTAGATGGTGATCCTAACTCGATCTTCAGTTATGTTACAGAATACATTTCGACTGTGTACCCCAGAACACGATTGTCATGTCCGATAGGCGGGAGACACCTGGTCCTTGTGGAAATTTCGGTGTTCACATCCGGGTTGTTCTTGTGTCTGATTCACAAGACGTGGCTGAAGAAACAGACGTGGCTGGAGGAACAGACGTATCTCTTCATCGCTGTTGCTTTATCACAGATTTTCTTGACTCAGGGCATTTCTTGATGAAAGACGTTCCCAATGATGCACCGCTTTTGAAAGCATATCCTAAATAGGCTCTGATAATGCTTAATTTGTGCCTGGGGGTTTGAAAGCATATCCTGAATAGGCTCTGATGATGCTTAATTTGTGCCTGGGGGTTTGAAAGCATATCCTGAATAGGCTCTGATAATGCTTAATTTGTGCCTTGGGATCGGTTACTAATTGTCAGCGATCAGGCACCTACATAATTCAGCAGACTTTTGATAGACGAATTTACCATCACCCTGAGCCTGAATGTCTACATTACGCAGACAAGGGGAAAGTGTTGCCCATCCCTAACTCACAGGTGGACATCGAAAACTGAAGTTTCTTCATAGATTTCTGTATTTTCTTTACATGATTTTCATTCCTTGCTCTCCTGTAGCTATTGGTTTTCCAGATTAACAAATATAAACTCCATTAATAAGTTATTCTATAAGGTGGAGGACGTTGCTATGGAGGTCTTCACTGGGCCAAACCATTGCTGATACCTACATGCCTAATGTGGAGAAAACAATTCTTGCCAAAATAGTATCATCCCTTCGATCCCCTACTGTCGATAGTTAACATTAATGTCGTCACAAAAAAATTAAAGAACACTTGAAGAAATTCATAAAATCTATGACAAAAGTTTAACTATATAAATCCACCTCTGAGCTAAATGTGGATACCTACATTCTTATCTTTGATACACACAATCAGGCTTATTACGATACCCATCGTAAATAGGTTGATTTACACACGGGCCTGAACTCTGAAAATGAATGGCCATAGAGAAACAAATTCAACGTTATCAGAGCCCATCTAAGTCACGCTTCCAAAGGCTTTTCGCTGGAACTTCCCCATCAGGATGTTACCAAAGTCAGACAGATAAAACCACCGAGACAGAGACACTGTTCCTCTAAACACGACTCGTTCAATCAGACACAACAGAAACCTGGTCTTGTACATCGGGTTTTCTATGAGAACCTGACGCCTTCTCTCTATCGGACGGACGCACCGATCCTGAAGACGATAGATAAAAAAATGATATATGCAACATACACAGAGGTCGGCGTAGCACACACAGAGTAATATCCTAGGGTCATATACTCGTGTAGTTAAGTCGTAGTCCTGTCGAACTGTAGACTGTAGATTTCAAGGAACCATAACTACATCGCTGAGACTACATCGCTCACGCACTACTTGACAGCTCACCTTCAAAACATAGCCTCCACCAACACCTACCTACATGTAGCAGCAAAAATAAGATATGAATCTCACTCTAGCCAAATTCTCACTGAAAATACAAAAACACTGAAACGTTACCGCGATCTTGTGAGCCTACAGATACCCGGAGCCATGTACAAGTGTTGGTAAAATAACGCGACAAGTCCGAAGCTTTGAATTTCCCAAGCGAGGTTCTAGGTCGTTGGAGTTTACGTATTTAATGTTAGCGGAAACAGCACGGAAAACTGGATCCCTAGTCGAGGCTATCCCATTGATATATACCCTAGCCTGAGTTAAGTACCTATATTGTCGACCAAACCCTGGGAGTGGGTGAGCGGGTAGGTTGACTATGAACCGACTGTCGACACCAGGATTCGAAACTATGCGCTCGACCCTGGGCGGCGGCCGCCCGTGAATGCTTCACTGTCAGGAACGCTAACCACTACACCTCGGAGGTCCATAATGACTAATGTCTGATTGGTTTGGACGCTTCACTGTCTATTGGCTCAGACTTAGTGGACGTAATGTCACAGATGGCTCGCAGAATGCTGAGTTTAAGATGATTTATGAGAAAACATATTAAAACCTGTGATGAATTACCAGCCATTTCGTCTGTCGAGTTTTATTCTATTTTCAGTTACCCACAACAGCTGTTAGTTTATCATAACATCTTTCTAACAGTCCTCAGTATCAGTGTCCTTGTTTGTGCTATATATACAGTCTATTAGATTCCATTCATCATAATCAGGTGAGTCATGAGACATCATCACTTGAGGTCATTGCATCATCATCAGTTATCATCATTCTGTGGTAAGAAACTCAAAGAAACTTTGAGTTTCTTACCACAGATTTTGTACTTATATATTGATGATATCCCAAAGTCACATATCATCATATATCTTAGGGAAATATCTGTGTAAATAGTAGGTTTTAGTCTTGCTGTTTGTCTGTCCCGATTTCAGCTAAAGTTCCACACAAGTTAGTTTATATCATATGCATGTCATCATGTACAATGCCTTCATCCGCTTAATCACTACCCTTCCATACAACTTACCCGATCCATTCAATAAACTTATTCATCTATGATTTGAACAGTCACCTCTGTCCTTCCCCCATGCGCTATACATAGATTCCTTTCATCCTCATTAACCGCACCATGATCCATACATAAAGTGAAAATCCAAATTAACCAATCAACAACACAGTCACCCCATTTCTTAAGAAATTCAACAGCAATACCCTCCACTCCAGCTGCTTTGCCACATTTCATCGTACGCAAGGCTTTCACCACCTCTTCTCCTTTCACCGAATCATTTGCCATGGCTCTCACTTTACCTACTCGCCGACTCAAACACACTACATCTGGTACTCTATCTTCAAACACATTCAACAATCCTTCAGTGTACTCAATCAGTCGTGTCTTTACCTCATCACTGCTTGTTACCCTTTCCCTAATTACCCTTTTTACCGATGTTCCCATTTGTTCTCATGTTTCTCTAACCCTGTTAACCTTTATCCGCCTTACACATGCACGACACTCAGAACACCATACAGCATGTCGTCGCCTCAGAAGAAAGCTCAAAAATGTTTGATGTAGTTGCCGAGTTTACAGTGCTGTTAATGGGGCTTAAATTGAATTGTATCAGATTTCACTACAACATGGAAAATTCCCGAATGACGTTCGAAATGGAAAACATTATCTTTTAACAGAGTTGATTAACATTAATGACAGAAATTCCAAAGGTTCTCCTCGGCATATTCACATCCAAGGCTCTCTCATTAGCACTTCCAACGGTTAGTATACAAGCAAGAAATGTTCGCTCACCACAAACCAAGCGTCAGTTCTTTATCATAACACTACTCCACAAACTCTTACACATTTTTATTCACACCAGGTACCCCATACCCACTTCAGTTATACACGCAACTACCACATCACCCACTCTTGTATTCAAATCACCCCTAACTATCACTTGATCCCTCGCAACAAGATTTACTGTTGCACAAACATAGTTCCTTCCAAAACACTCGCCTCTCTTCCTCACTCCTCTCCAGACCAGGTCTGGAGAGGAGTGAAATAGGAATATTGGCTTATGATGTTTCTCAATTTTCTTCATTACACAAAGTACAGCCATATCTTGGATACATGAGGGTAGGTAGTTGGTCATCCGCCATAATAAAGTCTTAACAGACCAAAAATTTATCTGGACCTCAACTTTTCCAGTACATTTATGAAAAACACCTTTTAGCTTTACATCTCTATCACTTTGAAAACAAAAAAAAAAAAGAATAAGCTTCAATGTCTAAGCTACATTTTTTCCAATTTCACTATTTTCTTGTCAGAGCACCATGTATGAAAACTATCACTCCAGTAACACAACTGTATATATATATATATATATATTTTTCTTTTTTTTTTTTTTTTTTGCTTTGTCGCTGTCTCCCGCGTTTGCAAGGTAGCGCAAGGAAACAGACGAAAGAAATGGCCCAACCCACCCCCATACACATGTATATACATACGTCCACACACGCAAATATACATACCTACACATCTTTCCATGGTTTACCCCAGACGCTTCACATGCCCTGATTCAATCCACTGACAGCACGTCAACCCCGGTATACCACATCGATCCAATTCACTCTATTCCTTGCCCTCCTTTCACCCTCCTGCATGTTCAGGCCCCGATCAAACAAAATCTTTTTCACTCCATCTTTCCACCTCCAATTTGGTCTCCCGCTTCTCCTCGTTCCCTCCACCTCCGACACATATATCCTCTTGGTCAATCTTTCCTCACTCATTCTCTCCATGTGCCCAAACCATTTCAAAACACCCTCTTCTGCTCTCTCAACCACGCTCTTTTTATTTCCACACATCTCTCTTACCCTTACGTTACTTACTCGATCAAACCACCTCACACCACACATTGTCCTCAAACATCTCATTTCCAGCACATCCATCCTCCTGCGCACAACTCTATCCATAGCCCACGCCTCGCAACCATACAACATTGTTGGAACCACTATTCCTTCAAACATACCCATTTTTGCTTTCCGAGATAATGTTCTCGACTTCCACACATTCTTCAAGGCTCTCAGGATTTTCGCCCCCTCCCCCACCCTATGATCCACTTCCACTTCCATGGTTCCATCCGCTGCCAGATCCACTCCCAGATATCTAAAACACTTTACTTCCTCCAGTTTTTCTCCATTCAAACTTACCTCCCAATTGACTTGACCCTCAACCCCCCTGTACCTAATAACCTTGCTCTTATTCACATTCACTCTTAACTTTCTTCTTTCACACACTTTACCGAGCTAAGTCACCAGCTTCTGCAGTTTCTCACATGAACCAGCCACCAGCGCTGTATCATCAGCGAACAACTGACTCACTTCCCAAGCTCTCTCATCCCCAACAGACTTCATACTTGCCCCTCTTTCCAAAACTCTTGCATTTACCTCCCTAACAACCCCATCCATAAACAAATTAAACAACCACGGAGACATCACACACCCCTGCCGCAAACCTACATTCACTGAGAACCAATCACTTTCCTCTCTTCCTACACGTACACATGCCTTACATCCTTGATAAAAACTTTTCACTGCTTCTAACAACTTGCCTCCCACACCATATATTCTTAATACCTTCCACAGAGCATCTCTATCAACTCTATCATATGCCTTCTCCAGATCCATAAATGCTACACACAAATCCATTTGCTTTTCTAAGTATTTCTCACATTCATTCTTCAAAGCAAACACCTGATCCACACATCCTCTACCACTTCTGAAACCACACTGCTCTTCCCCAATCTGATGCTCTGTACATGCCTTCACCCTCTCAATCAATACCCTCCCATATAATTTACCAGGAATACTCAACAAACTTATACCTCTGTAATTTGAGCACTCACTCTTATCCCCTTTGCCTTTGTACAATGGCACTATGCACGTATTCCGCCAATCCTCAGGCACCTCACCATGAGTCATACATACATTAAATAACCTTACCAACCAGTCAATAATACAGTCACCCCCTTTTTTAATAAATTCCACTGCAATACCATCCAAACCTGCTGCCTTGCCGGCTTTCATCTTTCGCAAAGCTTTTGCTACCTCTTCTCTGTTTACCAAATCATTTTCCCTAACCCTCTCACTTTGCACACCACCTCGACCAAAACACCCTATATCTGCCACTCTATCCTCAAACACATTCAAGAAACCTTCAAAATACTCACTCCATCTCCTTCTCACATCACCACTACTTGTTATCACCTCCCCATTTGCGCCCTTCACTGAAGTTCCCATTTGCTCCCTTGTCTTACGCACTTTATTTACCTCCTTCCAGAACATCTTTTTATTCTCCCTAAAATTTAATGATACTCTCTCACCCCAACTCTCATTTGCCCTCTTTTCCACCTCTTGCACCTTTCTCTTGACCTCCTGTCTCTTTCTTTTATACATCTCCCACTCAATTGCATTTTTTCCCTGCAAAAATCGTCCAAATGCCTCTCTCTTCTCTTTCACTAATAATCTTACTTCTTCATCCCACCACTCACTACCCTTTCTAATCAACCCACCTCCCACTCTTCTCATGCCACAAGCATCTTTTGCGCAGTCCATCACTGATTCCCTAAATACATCCCATTCCTTCCCCACTCCCCTTACTTCCATTGTTCTCACCTTTTTCCATTCTGTACTCAGTCTCTCCTGGTACTTCCTCACACAAGTCTCCTTCCCAAGCTCACTTACTCTCACCACCCTCTTCACCCCAACATTCACTCTTCTTTTCTGAAAATCCATACAAATCTTCACCTTAGCCTCCACAAGATAATGATCAGACATCCCTCCAGTTGCACCTCTCAGCACATTAACATTCAAAAGTCTCTCTTTCGCGCGCCTGTCAATTAACACGTAATCCAATAACGCTCTCTGGCCATCTTTCCTACTTACATACGTATACTTATGTATATCTCGCTTTTTAAACCAGGTATTCCCAATCACCAGTCCTTTTTCAGCACATAAATCTACAAGCTCTTCATCATTTCCATTTACAACACTGAACACCCCATCTATACCAATAATTCCCTCAACTGCCACATTACTCACTTTTGCATTCAAATCACCCATCACTATAACCCGGTCTCGTGCATCAAAACCACTAACACACTCATTCAGCTGCTCCCAAAACACTTGCCTCTCATGATCTTTCTTCTCATGCCCAGGTGCATATACACCAATAATCACCCATCTCTCTCCATCAACTTTCAGTTTTACTCATATTAATCGAGAATTTACTTTCTTACATTCTATCACATACTCCCACAACTCCTGTTTCAGGAGTACTGCTACTCCTTCCCTTGCTCTTGTCCTCTGACTTTGCTCCCAAGACATTCCCAAACCACTCTTCCCCTTTACCCTTGAGCTTCGTTTCACTAAGAGCCAAAACATCCAGGTTCCTTTCCTCAAACATACTACCTATCTCTCCTTTTTTCAAATCTTGGTTACATCCACACACATTTAGACACCCCAGTCTGAGCCTTCGAGGAGGATGAGCACTCCCGCGTGACTCCTTCTGTTTCCCATTTTAGAAAGTTAAAAAATACAAGGAGGGGAGGATCTCTGGCCCCCCGCTCCCGTCCCCTCTAGTTGCCTTCTACGACACGCGAGGAATGCGTGGGAAGTATTCTTTCACCCCTATCCCCAGGGATAATATATATATATACATATACATATATATACACATACATACGCACATATACACACACACACACACACACACACACACACACACACACATATACATATATATACATATGAAAAATGTAAGAAATAATTTAGAAAACTGAAACTGATATATATATATATATATATATATATATATATATATATATATATATATATATATATATATATATATATATATATATATATTTTCCTATGAGTCCACGGGGAAAATGAAACACGAAAAGTTCCCAAGTGCACTTTCGTGTAAAAATCACATCATCAGGGGAAACACAAGAGAGAAATATAACAGTCAGTTGATATACATCGAAGAGACGAAGCTAGGACGCCATTTGGTAAACATGTGATTTGGTAATCACATGTTTACCAAATGGCGTCCTAGCTTTGTCTCTTTTCGTGTTTCATTTTCCCCGTGGACTCGTAGGAATATCTTGATCACGCGCAAAATTGTGATTCTTTCCAATATATATATATATATATATATATATATATATATATATATATATATATATATACATCTCAATGTACGCATATATATACACACAGACACATACATATATACACATGCACACAATTCACACTGTCTGCCTTTATTCATTCCCATCGCCACCTCGCCACACATGGAATAACATCCCCCTGCCCCCTCATGTGTGCGAGGTAGCGCTAGGAAAAGACAACATATATATATATATATATATATATATATATATATATATATATATATATATATATATATATAAAACTTTGATTAGGGAAGTAAATGGAGTGCAAAAAAAGAGCAGATGAAGATTTTGAAAGAAAGTTGAATGAAAGGTTTAGGAAAAATAAGAAATTGTACTGGAAGGAGGTGAAAAAGGAAAGAGGTGGATGTGAGAGTGGATATGTTAATGTGATAAGTAAGGAAGGGGAATTGCTGAATCAAAGGCAGGAAGCGAAAGGAAGATGGAATGAGGATGTTAAAGAATTGATGAATGTGGGAGAAGCTTATGAAGCAGTTCTTACATGCTTAGGTATGGAGGATGGAAGGAAAAGGATACAAGTGCAAGGCCATATAGCAAAAAGGGAGGTAAAAAGGGCAATAATGAGTTTGAAGGTAGGAAAGGCACCAGGAGTGAATGAGATTATAGCTGAAATGTTGAGTTATGAAGGAGAAAGTGTGATAAAGTGAATGTATTTGATATGTAATTTAGCATGGAAACAGAAGGGTGTGTTTAAGGAGTGGATGAAAGCTATTATTGTTCCTTTAATCAAAGGAAAAGATGCTACAGATGTATGTAGCAATTACAGGGGAATAAGTCTGTTATGTATACCAGGAAGAGTGTTGCAAGATAGTAGATTGATAGAACTATGGAAATGACTGAATGCAGAATAAGTGAGGAGCAAGGGATTTAGGAAAAGTAGGGGATGTGTGGTTCAGGTTTTTAAAGAAAATTACTGTGGAAAAGTACCTAGCTAAAGGTAAGATTCTGTATGTAGCTTTTATGGATCTGGAGAAAGCGTAAGAGAGAGTCAAGTGGAATACTTAATGGGATATGATAAGGGTCTCTGGGGTTCTGGACAACTGTTGGATGATATGAAAACCTTCTGTAGGGTAGTAAATGCATGTATAAGAGCTTTATCTGTATGCAGGACAGTCACTTGTGAATGTTTTCACATGTAGTGCAAGGACACATGAGAATACTGTAATTGTTCTTCCTGTTTTATATATATATATATATATATATATATATATATATATATATATATATATATATATATATATATATATATATATATATGTATATATATACATTAGTGCACGCTGGAGCAGGTTTTCTCTAATGCACATAGAAGTGAATACGACAGCATATTTAGTGTTATTAATCATATTTCTCATGTTCGCTAATTTTCTCAGTATTATTCTACCTCTAGATGGTTGCCCAAACACCAGTTGTCCGTAGTTCATCATTTATTACATTCAAGCTTTTTACCTACACAGAGGCGTCAGCAGGAATCTACAAAAAAAAAAAAAAGCGTTTTGTGAGGCAGTTACAAAGAATTGTATCATTAATATTAGTGAAAATCTATACCAATTGGATAGCTTTATTGTCGATAGAATATGTAAACAGTTCCCCCTCCTGTCCAAATAATAAATTTATGATATGTATGTTGCCAGACTTGAACGCACCCGACTTATATTCGGGTTGTCACTTTTTTACCAGATGGCGTCCTAGTTAAGTCTCTTCGTTGTATATCAATTGACTGTTATATTTCTCTCTTGTGTCTCCCCTGATGATGTGATTATTACACAAAAGTGTACTTGGGAACTTATCGTGTTTCCTTTTTCCCTTGGACTCATAGTAATATATATATATATATATATATATATATATATATATATATATATATATATATATATATATATATATATATATATGTATATACATATATATATATATATATATATATATATATATATATATATATATATATATATATATATATATATATATATATATATATATTTTCTTTCCTTTCTTTCAAACTATTCGCCATTTCCCGCGTTAGCAAGGTAGCGTTAAGAACAGAGGACTGGGCGTCTGAGGGAATACCCTCACCTAGCCTCGTTCTCTGTTCCCTCTTTTGGAAAATTAAAAAAAAAAAAAAAACGAGAGGGGAGGATTTCCAGCACCTCGCTCCCTCGCCTTTTAGTCGCCTTCTACGACACGCAGGGAATACGTGGGAAGTATTCTTTCTCCCCTATCCCCAGGGATAATATATATATATATATATATATATATATATATATATATATATATATATATATATATATATATATAATTTCTTTTCTTTCTTTCATACTTGTTCGCTGTTTACCAAGTGAGTGAGGTAACGTGCCACAGAGATGACTGAGCCTTAGAGATAAAGAGGTTCTCATCTGGCTCTTTCCTCTGTTCCTCCCTTTAGAAACACATGAAGGGAGGGTTTCTAACCCCACGCTCCCACCCGTCTTAGTTGCGTGTACGATACGTAGGAGATACGTAGGTCGTATTCTTTCTCCCTTATCCCCATAATACATATAAACATATATAATTCTTTTCTTTCCGGAGATTTAATCATTTTGTTTTAAACCTTTCCTTTACCTTGCCAAAAAAAAAAAAAGATATGGCGTTCCTAAAGCCATTGAAATGCGACACACTAAAATCATTTTACCATGTGCAGAAATATTACACCAGCCTGGTTATATGTGTGTCATGAAGGATGTATGATATGGTGAAGTGGGGTATCATTTCTGTTGAGTGCTCTTTGCAGTCCTCTTCTCTGGCCATTACCCCTTTCGCAGTCGGTTATCATATGTTTGACCAACAGTTCACTACTTCAAGATGTGCACTGGGGTGGAGGGGAGGAGATATATTGTCAATACGAGACTTTAGATGTGTGATGATCGGACCATTCAGTCTGGTACGGGCCAATACCATCTCCCTTCGTCTGTTTGGACGGCAGGTAGTAGGTGAGTGTGAGAGACTCGAAGCCTTTGATATTGTATGGTAGAACCAAGACTGATCATTGATCTTAGTCTCTGATCTAAATGGTATGTTTCACCCCAGATGAAGCCAGTGGCTATAGACCACGAAAGACCAGGACTGTGTGTGGCTCAGGGGGGCCCTACGAACCGCTTTAGGGCGAGGATGTGTGTCTGAGGAGTGTGGTAGACGCTGCAGTGATCAGACACACTAGATCAAGATGAGCGCTTCGTCAGCATGGCTTATGTGGCGCTTTACTGAATATGTATCTGTGATGGCCGCTGCATCAGTGATAGGTAATTCATGAGCCAAATTCGGGAAAAAACAACAGATCTGTTGTTGTCGGAATTAAGGGCGTAATGAATCGCTTTTTCCTGTTGCAAATAATTTTGGCATGAAACACAGGTGGATAATTTGGCAAGCGAAACATGAGGGAAACATTCTTTTTTTTTTTCTCTCTCTCTCTCTCGTTTACCAAACAATAGTTAGTCTGTTGTTAGATATTTGGTTGTTAGAGCTTTAGACCTATCGACTACCAGGGGTATCATGGTTTAAATATAAACATCACCTGAATTTAATGTCTTTTTTCTTCTTTTTTGGCTAAGACACATTGACCTTGTATATGGTCCAGGTCCCGAACTCTATATGAGCAAGAAGTTATGACGTCAGGGAATTGCAGACTTTAAATGATCAAGTGGAGGCGACGCGATTGTATATATATCTTTTACTCAAAGGATTCATATTTTCCTTTTTTTTTCTTTTCTTTTCCAAAATTCGGAGTTTTTCCTTTTGAGGAGAAGGTCGGAAGGAGAGTGTTCCTTCCTTACTGAATGGTGAATCATTTTGCAAGATTCAGACAACATCTCAAAGCCATTTTCTGTGATTGAATGATCCGAATAAGTCATTTACAATGGTTCACCTGCTCTCTCCAGACGGCATAGCCTTATCTTCAGAACCTCAACGTGGTGGTGTTAGAAAATAGACATGATGGCAGAGTGTCATTGTTAGAAAATAGACATGATGGCAGAGTGTCATTGTTAGAAAATAGACATGATGGCAGAGTGTCATTGTTAGAAAATAGACATGATGGCAGAGTGTCATTGTTAGAAAATGAACATGATGGCAGAGTGTCATTGTTAGAAAATGAACATGATGGCAGAGTGTCATTGTTATACACAATATTGGGGAGATTGTGTTGGTCTGGGCGATGCTGGCGACCAAGATTATATTACCACTACGATATCTGGAGCCCAGTTGAGGTGGGGCGACGACACGACTTTACCCGAGACATAGGAATGTATCAACATTGCGCGTTGTGTTAATGGTGACGCTATGCACATACCTGATCTACACTGTTGTTGTGTGCGCGTTGTGTTAATGGTGACGCTATGCACATACATGACCTACACTGTTGTTGTGTGAGGGTATCAAAATGGTGGGCATACATGACCCTATGTGGAGAACTGGTTCTCTGAACAGGAGTAGAAAGAATCAATCTTTGCAAGAAATTGATTCCTGGAATTATTTCTTAACGGAAAACATCGTACCCAGTTTATATTCATTCCATGTTGGATTATTCTCACCACTGAATCAGTCATTTCTAACTGACCAACTGTAATAATTGGATTGTCATTGCTATCTGAAGTCTGCTGGTGTATACAATCTCTTAATCAGTCTAGGCTTCAGTGTCGTTAACTTTCATCACAAGAGTTCATTACGGTGTTTCCTTCGAGCACAACAAACATAAGAATGAATGGCTTGGGGAGAAGTCTTCTCAAGCCATCTGAGGCAGCAGCTGCTGCTATAGTAAGCCACGCACTTCGAGGCTCCTGGGTGGCGAGTCCTGCCTCACCAAGCTGGAGAAGGAGGCACGTAAACAAACAGGGAGCCAAATACAGATGGATTATAATGGATTCTGTTCGTCGCAAACACTTTGGCAACACTATATGACAGTCTGGATGTTGATGTTCTTTTTTTTCTGAGACATTTAGAACACTAACTCATCAGGTGTGAGTCAGGCATCATCGTTGCAACAGAATATAAGGTGAATCTTATTCATCCTGGATAAAGAAATGACGGACGTAAAGAAGAGATTGGTTCTGAGGATATGGTAACCTGCCCTAGATTCAAAACCTGTGCATCATCTCTGCGTATGAAGGTTCTTAAGTTTCATTTTGATTAGATTCCATTAATTTCTTGTTACCTATATGTCCCCCTGGACAATGTTGAAACATTCTGACTCATTTCATTTCTTGTGCTTTCTCATATACACGGAGCCGACTTGTCATGGGCGAAATCAAAGTGCAATGATGTCCATCTGTGATGATGGAGTTAAGTGTTCAATTGGTTCAGTACGAGGTCTTTAGGTTCATTCAGACTGGACTCTTAAAGGTGAAAAGGTTATAGGAAGACAGAAGGACAAACGACGTAAAGGATACTTTGATGCTTCGGTGTGTCAGGAGAGAAGTGAAGTGTCACAATGGTCAATCCTCGTGTGATTGGTTTCGAAGCAGGTATAGGAAGCAGCAGCCAGGCCATGGGACACAGGCAGTTACCTGACGGTAGTAGGTGCCGAAATACTGACTGTAGAACGTGATAAGAGAGGGAACCATTCATCATGGCAGGTGGAAAGGGACGGTTGAACAGAAGTGATAACAGGAGAGTCAATAAGACGTAGCGTTCTTGATTCCATTGAGGCCAATAGGAAGGTGGAAGGCGAACCACTTCAGTTGTTTCAGTAAGAGACGATGCTGGGGAGAATGAGGCCCCTCTGTTGATATGGTTTAGCTCCTCAAATAACCGCAACAGCAACTCCACACATTTGAGAACCAGATCTTCCTATGGTCTTTATGTGAGGGTTTCCAAGACAGAGTGGAGGGTATGGCCCTGTGGTTACGTTCAACATAATATTATTGCGGAATTGAAGTGATCTTTCAACAGTGCAATGTGAGGAAATATATATATGCGTTTTTGCACTGTTTGACTTAACCAGGCTAAGGATTTCTCATTCCTAGATGTCAAACAAGTCCAAATGAAGAAATGAATGCGCAAAGGACGAGAAGAAAGGAAAGAAACGTAAGTTAACATACATAGAATAGAGTCATCATGATAAGAAAGCATATGATTTGAAGGAGACAAAAAAAATAGGATCATTATGGTGGATGAATGATAAGGACAGGTGATGGGCCAGAGCCCTGAGGGACGCCAGTGTTGATACCGTAAGATGGTGAGGTCGCTCCTGCAACAACTGGCTAGAAAACTATACATCAGAGATCGTAGAAAAATGTCCCTAATTATATACAATATATTGTTAGATGTGTTCCACTTGTGAAGACTCTGGCTTAATGACATGTAACAGTCATTAGTCAAGATGTTTAACTAGAGATGTATGTAACTCATATCTTAATGGTCGTAGATGATTTATACTAACAAATAATTGTTTACAGTGTGAATAATGACCTGTGGTAACGTTATCCTATTTTTTTATCTATTTATGTATTTCCAAAGAAAGAATAAATTCATTCTTTTCGTTCAGTAAAATGTCTCCCATAGAAAATATCCCCCAGGAAGCTGTTCCCGTAATAACAGCCAGATGAAAAATACTCTGCCAGATGAAACATAAATAAAAAGATTTTAGTTTCCCAGCTGGGGATCTGGCCAGACCCAGTTGATCCAGTGTCAACAAACACTATCATGGATGCCATTACTTTCGTAGATGATTATCACATGCAATATAATAATTACCCAATAAAGTAACAAATTCATTATTTTAGACTCTGAAAGTGGTGTCCGGAGCCATTCTTATAGTCTCTTGCTGTAGACAGCAGCTCCCCAGGGAAGCAGGAATCATCCTAGCTTTGGTAAAGTGTTGCCCAGACCCATCCTACACTATCAGTGTTAGGCGATTGTCACTGGAAGCCTCTTAAAAAAGGGCCATGTTAACCATCCTGATGTAAGAGTTTTGATATGATGTTCGGCTCCATCTTACCTCCTCTGTGTTCAACAGACTGTAGTATTTCACCACCGTGGGAATTACTCTACTGCTCTTCATTAGTTAGAATACCACGATGATTGGAAGACCTTTTAAGTCTCCCCAAATACCAGGATCATCAAACACACAGTCTATGTAGGAGTCACGAACCACTGCCATCACCCTGATCCACAGTTTACTCTGTGGAAATTCTGCCTTCCTTCACCTGGGCTCCAACAGACCTCATCATACAGCACACCTTCAGCAGTGTAGATATATGATAACATCCTCTTATCTTCCACTGCCTCGTCAGAGTCTTAGAGTGTATTTGCCAACCAAGCAAGGCAAACGCATTGCTCCGTTGGCTCCCACTGTCGTCAACTTCAATCTCTGAGCTTTCGACATAGTCACCCATAAATTAGATATCATCAGTCATCAGTCTTGAGCTGTGGAAAAAAAAGATCTCATTCTAAAGCTGGCAGACTTCCTCTGAGCGCAGTCAGGCTGTATGTTCTGGGATGCCCGTCTTCACCATCTTAATATCTGACTGTGGGTCCCACAGGGCTTCATATATCCTGATTCAGTCATTAAAAGCACGTCGCCCTCTGTGTATCATATAGCTTCAAGTTCACTCAATCCCGTGCGCGCCCTTCACCTTCCTGCATGTTCAAGCCCCGATCACTCAAAATCTTATTTACTCCAACTTTCCATCTGCATTTTTGTCTCCTCGTGCCCCCTTAATATCACTGATAATGATAATGAGAAGAAGAAGAAGAAGAAGAACAAGAAGAAGAAGAAGATGGAGGAGGAGAAGAGGAAGAAGTAAAGAAAGAAGAAGAAGAAGAAGAAGAAGAAGAAGAAGAAGAAGGAGGAGGAGGAGGAGGAGAAGAAGTAAAGAAAGAAGAAGAAGAAGACGAAGAAGAAATAAAGAAAGAAGAAGAAGAAGAAGAAGAAGAAAGAAGAAGGTCTCTTGTGCTGCCTCAGTTGTATGTATGATACCCTAATGGACGACCCTGATTGACGAAGGTTCACCAACAACCCCAACACCGGTGTCAGTGTTGACAACACCTCCCTAGACAACCTGGTCCTCCAGAACTCCCCTGACTAGCCTCCAGAAGTATACCACAGCCGACGACAGTCCCTTCAAACCGTACCAAGACTGTGGTTACGCGTGTAAGCCTTGTCTACCTCCTTCTGCCTCACTGGACCCGAGT